>NW_025765480.1:0-159804 GCF_003918875.1 Haliotis rubra | reverse complement strand
GAATGTCACCTCCTTCAAGGTTTTAATCTAAGGCAGTCGTGATGTCATTTTGAAGAACACCAATGCTTCTATTTCTTGAAGGTTGAGCCTGAAAATGCATCAAAATCCATCATTAAGGTTCAATTGTTTACCTCATATGTTTGTTTCTATTTTATCTCACATTATGTGATTAATATTAATAATGTTATATAATTTATTGGGTTATCTTACAAAGTTATTAACAAATGTATACAATACAAAAGGTACACACAAAGGACCCTCTTTATTCTATATGGAGTGTTATTCCACAAAAAAATGAAAAGAATAAGACAAACCAAACTGAGTGTTAAAACATGTTTTAATGTGGTTGCCTCATCAGCGTAAGATTGCTCTGTAGGAGTTTATTTGGGTAAATATACTGACGAGGTATAGTGCAATGAACATATCACTGCACAATAGATTATAACATAATAAACACATATGAAACACATAAACAGTAACTGAACACTATATTAATGCACACCATTATTAACATACCACTTATCAAGATGTAATCACACCCAAAATAGGATTCAGCTGCTGCCTATGCTTAATATGTGGCTGATTATGAATTAGGGCCTAGGGCAAATGAGACACTAACATGACTAACAATTATCTTCTAACTAGAAACAAAGGCTAGGTTCTGTATGCGTTACTGTTAGGATGGATTACTTGTTGAAGTGGTAGTACATCTCAGTGATGTATTAATGGTAATCATAATAATTATATAAAGCCTTTTAAAATGGAAAAGAAACATTTATTATCCATATATAGTCCTTCAAATCCATTAAATCCTTTCTTCAATATACATAATAATTGTCAAAACATATCACATTTATACAAGTTGTACACATGAAACCATGTTATATGCAAGATTACACTTTCTCAGTAAAATACACATTCTAGACAAGTTTGGGGTTCAGTCCCATCAGGATTTGAACCGACTCTCTCCACCAAATCGCCAACATACAAAGTCAGTGATCTAGCCAACTCAGCTGTGAACATAATTATATTGTCAGACTTTCACAGCACCTAGTCAAATACATCCAAAATGGCCTTTGGTCCAAAATGTGTTTTACATGCTCTAACCTATGAACAGAGTAAATGACATGGCAACTAAATAATATTTCACATGTGGTAGTCTCCAAAGCAGTTTGCAAAAAGAAAATTATTTAGGTGATAAACAGCTGGTGTTTTCCTTTTGATATATTTTGCTGTAATCTTCAGGTTATTATAAATATGAAAATATGAAATGGATACTTACATGCACTTACATGTTGCATGAAATATCACTAAACTACATGGAGTCAATAATGCCTTGTCTTCCTATGTGATGTTTATATGTGTACTTATGACCCTTCTGCAGCTGCCCTTAAACATACAGAAAGGTCTTAATGTTGAAAAAAAATGGAGACATCTGCACTAGGCAAATCTGTGTTTTATGTACTGTATGTGTACATGTGAGTGAGAGAGTGAATTTAGTTTTACATGCAGCATTTAGCAATATTCCAACAATATCACGGACGGGGGACACCATATATAGGCTTCATCCCGTGTGGGGGAATGGACCTGGGAAAAAGCTTAAACCAGTGGGCTACCCCATGCCCTGTATATGTGTACATGTCACTTGAATTTTTTTAAAAGAATTGGATGAAGCTTCAATACTTTTCCCTGTCCAATATGTCTATATGGCACAAGATACAGAGATTTGTTACACTGAAAACTTGTAGAGAGATAAATTATGTCTATTTCATTAATGTTTTGCAAAATGTATTTCTGCATTAATAAAGAATGTTTTATAATCATACAGATACCATGGATGTTTATTCATTTGTCACATAAAAAGAGTGTCATGGGATAATTTCATGCAACATCATATTTAGAATGACAGAAAATCTTTAAAACCTCAAAACTAGTAACTATGCAACCTCCTGTTCATTAATGGTCAGTTGTTTGCCTTCCTCTGCTGACATCATCAAATCATAGCAGGAGTCTGCTACATTAATAGAATATGGTTTTGATATTCATGACCTGATGTGATTGAGATAGTTTAAAACTGTTTCAACACACACTCCTGCATTGTTTATGTTGTAAACAAACAACAGTCCAGGTTTGATTAACCATTTATGAGAGGGCTAACACCAGTGTCTGATCTTTTGTTTATCCCCAAAGTCATTTGTGTAAGCATTTTTGATGTAGGCTGGTGATCTAAGTGGAGAGGAATCAGAAACATTGTTCAAAGTTAGAAAGCACAGAATTCAGGCCAGAAATTGGCCAGGGTCACGATAAACAGCTTTAAAGTCCTGACATATGTAAGGCTGAATAATGAATTTTGCCAGAAAGTATAAAGTAAGGGGTTGGAATATGCCTAGCAATGTGAAACACTGACCAAAGAACCCTACTGCCTGTTAAAGCCAGGAAATTGAAATTGAAACAGATGAAAGCTCTTTGAGACCACAGCATGAAACGAAATTACACATGAGTCTATCAATTCATCAAGCTAAGACTTCGAAATACTTCCATGAAATAAAAAAAATTCACTGTTTGCTGTTTTGAGAATGCTAGACTTGCCAATTTCATATATGAAAAACAACATGAAAAAAATCCAGATAACTGAAGTTTATTAGTTACCCTGCCCAAAAGTGATTATTATTCATCAGAAATATCTAATGGCTGAGGTTGAGAGAGTTATGAAATTTGAGATACAGCCTTAACTGGACTGGGGCACTTAAATGTACTGTATGTACCTACATGTTCAAGTACCACAACTTGTTCAAGGTGGTAGAGGATATCAAGGTTAAAGGAGGGTGCACACACTGCCAACATCAGACCGACTTGTTGAAACACAACATTGGATGTGAAGGCTTCTGATTCTGCTGTATGTGCAAAGATACACCTCCCCAGTCACCATCAGTCATTCTCCAAGCTGAAAATAGTGTCAAGATCATATTAAATGTTCAATCATAAAGACCATAACAGCCATGAGACAGTTTTTGGAGAAACTAAATAATTGTTTGAAAGTCATGAGAGAAAAAAGTTTATTCATATGCAAAAAGGGTGTAACAGAAAGAATGGATCATATGCAACACTGTTTACTTAAGATAAGAGGGTTTTGTGACATATTGTGCCATCAGCAGTGAACACATTTCATACTCACAATACTCATATCATATGACTTTACACACAGACACCCAAATTGTGTCAGTGGTGACTTTATCCTAATTTGTTGTCAATTCATCGGTTTCAACAAATTTAGAAGCCAGGTAACCATTACCATGTGGGCTCTTGTCACTATTAGACCACAAATCGAGGCTACATTCAAATCAAGGCCACTAAAACAATCCATTCAACTCAAGCAGCCCTAGCTTCACTCCCTTAAATTAGTCTCTATAACAATGCCAACTTGTATCCATGGTGAAACATAAATAGGAAAGCATATACATGTAATGTATGAATTACTAAAATGTGCACTCACCTTTACATGTTGCACAAAATCAAATGTTTTCCATTAACTTCCAAAGCAACATTAAAACAACCAGGCTGTTAACAGCCAATACATGTAGTACATATAGCCTCAGACCACTTTACTAACTACAGTGACATGCCATGGCCAGAGCACCATAATGAATATCTGTCCTAGGCTGTCCTGTGGCATGCTGACCAACCTATTACTTCTCACTTACCCATCAAAATATCCGGTCTGGATCCGAGTATTTCAGTTTTGCTGTATCCACTGTCAACAACGGTCACGAGAATTTTCGAGCTGAAATACACTAAACAGCCTTGAACTTGGGGTCAAATCATGAAAGGCTGGAGTCAATAACATGTGCAGATTGAGGACAAAACAAATGGCAGTAAAGTAAAATGTCTGATCTTTCATTTAAGCTGTCACAAGTCACCCTGAATAAATTAGCACAGACAAATCAGTGCATTTAAACAAGGCACTACATTCTCCTATTTTTCCTTCCGGTCATGGTAAAACTTAGAGGGAGTAATACAGGAGTGTGAAAAGCGCCGACCCCAGTTTAGCATTAAAATGTAACCTACTTGAAAATATCTCTGCACACATTCTGCAGAAGCAATCAGGTTAAAAGAAGCAACTACACATTGAAAAATATGGTTAGTTTTAATTAGTGGATGAATGCACATTTTAACAACATAAAATCATCCAATCACTGCTGTCATTTGATTCAGTCAGCACTGAAGGCTCTCTCTGACGCTTTAAAATAAAAGGCACAAGCAAAAACAACATGCATTTCATTTCTTACCAGTCCCCTGGGGTGCTTGGGGCTGGATGAAGCCCTCCTGGGCAGCTGGCAGAACCTCTGTAGTGCACACTGACTGTCCGCCTTGGCGCCCGGCGGAAGCCCCAGCTAGGCTGAAATGGGGTAGAGATTGAATGAAATTTTCAGTCTAGAGGGTTGTACATGGTCAAAGGGATCAGGTGGGGCCTCTGCACCAGCCAAAAAGCAACCAAGAAGGGTCCAGGGAGGGGGCCAAGACATCATTGTGCATTTAGGTTTTCTGTGCACTTAAGGACTGCTATAGGAAACCTTAAGTGCACAGAAAAATATCACAATGGACCTTTTAAAAAGGCACAGCAAAAACAACATGCATTTCATTTCCTACCAGTCCCCTGGGGTGCTTGGGGCTGGATGAAGCTCTCCTGGGCAGCTGGCAGAACCTCTGTGGTGCACACTGACTGTCATTGTGGCGCCCGAGGAAGTGGCCCAGCTAGGCTGAAATGGGAGAGAGAGTGAATGGAAATTTTCAGTCTAGGGGGTTGTACATGGTCAAAGGGATCAGGTGGGGCCTCTGCACCAGCCAAAAACAGCCAAGAGGGTCCAGGGAGGGCCAAGACATCATTGTGCATTTAAGGTTTTCTGTGCATAGGACTCCTATAGGAAACCTTAAGTGCACAGAAAACTCTCATCTAATGACCTTTTAAAAAAGTCCCTGCACAGCAAAACAACATGCATTTCATTTCCTACCAGTCCCCTGGGGTGCTTGGGGCTGGATGAAGCTCTCCTGGGCAGCTGGCAGAACCTCTGTGGTGCACACTGACTGTCCTTGTAATGGCTTGAGCGGCCCAGCTAGGCTGAAATGGGAGAGAGAGTGAATGAAATTTTTCAGTCTAGAGGGGTTGTACATGGTCAAAGGGATCAGGTGGGGCCTCTGCACCAGCCAAAAACAGCCAAGAGGGTCCAGGGAGGGGCCAAGACATCATTGTGCATTTAAGGTTTTCTGTGCACTTAAGGACTGCTACAGAGAAACCTTAAGTGCACAGAAAAAACTAAATGCACAATGGACCTTTTTAAAAGGCACAGCAAAAAAACAACATGCATTTCATTTCCTACCAGTCCCCTGGGGTGCTTGGGGCTGGATGAAGCTCTCCTGGGCAGCTGGCAGAACCTCTGTGGTGCACACTGACTGTCCGCCTTGCCTTGCGCCGAGGCGGCCCAGCTAAACTGAAATGGGAGAGAAGTGAATGAAATTTTCAGTCTAGAGGGGGTTGTACATGGTCAAAGGGATCAGGTGGGGCCTCTGCACCAGCCAAAACAACCAAGAGGGTCAGGGAGAGGGGCCAAGACATCATTGTGCATTTAAGGTTTTCTGTGCACTTAAGGACTGCTATAGGAAACCTTAAGTGCACAGAAAACAAATGCACAATGGACCTTTTTAAAAAGGCACAGCAAAAACAACATGCATTTCATTTCCTACCAGTCCCCTGGGGTGCTTGGGGCTGGATGAAGCTCTCCTGGGCAGCTGGCAGAACCTCTGTGGTGCACACTGACTGTCCTGTGCCTTGGCGCCCGAGGAGCGGCCCAGCTAGGCTGAAATGGGAGTAGAGAGTGAATGAAATTTTCAGTCTAGAGGGTTGTACATGGTCAAAGGGATCAGGTGGGGCCTCTGCACCAGCCAAAACAGCCAAGAGGGTCCAGGGAGGGGCCAAGACATCATTGTGCATTTAAGGTTTTCTGTGCACTTAAGGACTGCTATAGGAAACCTTAAGTGCACAGAAAACTAAATGCACAATGGACCTTTTAAAAGGCACAGCAAAACAACATGCATTTCATTTCCTACCAGTCCCCTGGGGTGCTTGGGGCTGGATGAAGCTCTCCTGGGCAGCTGGCAGAACCTCTGTGGTGCACACTGACTGTCATAGCCTTGGCCTGAGGAAGCGTGCCAGCTAGGCTGAAATGGGAGAGAGAGTGAATGAAATTTTCAGTCTAGAGGGGTTGTACATGGTCAAAGGGATCAGGTGGGGCCTCTGCACCAGCCAAAAACAGCCAAGAGGGTCAGGGGAGGGGCCAAGACATCATTGTTGCATTTAAGGTTTTCTGTGCACTTAAGGACTGCTATAGGAAACCTTAAGTGCACAGAAAACCTTAAATGCACAATGGACCTTTTTAAAAAGGCACAGCAAAACAACATGCATTTCATTTCCTACCAGTCCCCTGGGGTGCTTGGGGCTGGATGAAGCTCTCCTGGGCAGCTGGCAGAACCTCTGTGGTGCACACTGACTGTCCTTGGCCCAACGCCTTTGCCGAGGCGGCCCAGCTAGGCTGAAATGGGAGAGAGAGAATGAAATTTTCAGTCTAGAGGGGTTGTACATGGTCAAAGGGATCAGGTGGGGCCTCTGCACCAGCCAAAACAGCCAAGAGAGGGTCCAGGGAGGGGCAAGACATCATTGTGCATTTAAGGTTTTCTGTGCACTTAAGGACTGCTATAGGAAACCTTAAGTGCACAGAAAAACATAAATGCACAATGGACCTTTTTAAAAAGGCACAGCAAAAACAACATGCATTTCATTTCCCTACCAGTCCCTGGGGGTGCTTGGGGCTGGATGAAGCTCTCCTGGGCAGCTGGCAGAACCTCTGTGGTGCACACTGACTGTCGCCTTGGCCGAGCGAAGAAGCGGCCCAGCTAGGCTGAAATGGGAAAGAGGGTGAATGAAATTTTCAGTCTAGAGGGTTGTACATGGTCAAAGGGATCAGGTGGGGCCTCTGCACCAGCCAAAACAACCAAGAGGGTCCAGGAGGGGCCAAGACATCATTGTGCATTTAAGGTTTTCTGTGCACTTAAGGACTGCTATAGGAAACCTTAAGTGCACAAAAACCACTAAATGCACAATGGACCTTTTAAAAAGGCACAGCAAAAACAACATGCATTTCATTTCCTACCAGTCCCCTGGGGTGCTTGGGGCTGGATGAAGCTCTCCTGGGCAGCTGGCAGAACCTCTGTGGTGCACACTGACTGTCCGCCTTGGCCTTGAGCGGCCCAGCTAGGCTGAAATGGGGTAGAGAGTGAATGAAATTTTCAGTCTAGAGGGGGTTGTACATGGTCAAAGGGATCAGGTGGGGCCTCTGCACCAACCAAAAACACTCAAGAGGGTGCAGGGAGGGGCCAAGACATCATTGTGCATTTAAGGTTTTTCTGTGCACTTAAGGACTGCTATAGGAAACCTTAAGTGCACAGAAAACCTTAAATGCACAATGGACCTTTTTCAAAAAGGCACAGCAAAAACAACATGCATTTCATTTCCTACCAGTCCCCTGGGGTGCTTGGGGCTGGATGAAGCTCTCCTGGGCAGCTGGCAGAACCTCTGTGGTGCACACTGACTGTCATGCCTTGGCGCCGAGGCGGCCCAGCTAGGCTGAAATGGGAGAGAGTGAATGAAATTTTCAGTCTAGAGGGGTTGTACATGGTCAAAGGGATCAGGTGGGGCCTCTGCACCAGCCAAAACAGCCAAGAGGGTCCAGGGAGGGGCCAAGACATCATTGTGCATTTAAGGTTTTCTGTGCACTTAAGGACTGCTATAGGAAACCTTAAGTGCACAGAAAACCTTAAATACAATGGACCTTTTTAAAAAAGGCACAGCAAAAACAACATGCATTTCATTTCCTACCAGTCCCCTGGGGTGCTTGGGGCTGGATGAAGCTCTCCTGGGCAGCTGGCAGAACCTCTGTGGTGCACACTGACTGTCCTTGTGGCGAGGCGAGAGCCCAGCTAGAGCTGAAATGGGGTGGAGAGATTGAATGAAATTTTCAGTCTAGAGGGGTTGTACATGGTCAAAGGGATCAGGTGGGGCCTCTGCACCAGCCAAAACAACCAAGAGGGTCCAGGGAGGGGCCAAGACATCATTGTGCATTTAAGGTTTTCTGTGCACTTAAGGACTGCTATAGGAAACCTTAAGTGCACAGAAAACTATTAAATGCACAATGGACCTTTTAAAAAGGCACAGCAAAAACAACATGCATTTCATTTCCTACCAGTCCCCTGGGGTGCTTGGGGCTGGATGAAGCTCTCCTGGGCAGCTGGCAGAACCTCTGTGGTGCACACTGACTGTCATGTGGCGCCCGAGAGCGGCCCAGCTAGGCTGAAATGGGAAAGAGAGTGAATGAAATTTTCAGTCTAGAGGGGTTGTACATGGTCAAAGGGATCAGGTGGGGCCTCTGCACCAGCCAAAAACAACCAAGAGGGTCCAGGGAGGGGCCCAAGACATCATTGTGCATTTAAGGTTTTCTGTGCACTTAAGGACTGCTATAGGAAACCTTAAGTGCACAGAAAACCTTAAATGCACAATGGACCTTTTAAAAAAGGCACAGCAAAAACAACATGCATTTCATTTCCTACCAGTCCCCTGGGGTGCTTGGGGCTGGATGAAGCTCTCCTGGGCAGCTGGCAGAACCTCTGTGGTGCACACTGACTGTCCTGTGGCCGAGAGAAGCGGCCCAGCTAGGCTGAAATGGGGTAGAGATTGAATGAAATTTTCAGTCTAGAGGGGGTTGTACATGGTCAAAGGGATCAGGTGGGGCCTCTGCACCAGCCAAAAACAGCCAAGAGGGTCCAGGGAGGGGCCAAGACATCATTGTGCATTTAAGGTTTTCTGTGCACTTAAGGACTGCTATAGGAAACCTTAAGTGCACAAAACCCAATGCACAATGGACCTTTTAAAAAGGCACAGCAAAAACAACATGCATTTCATTTCCTACCAGTCCCCTGGGGTGCTTGGGGCTGGATGAAGCTCTCCTGGGCAGCTGGCAGAACCTCTGTGGTGCACACTGACTGTCCGCCTTGGCCTTGAGAGCGGCCCAGCTAGGCTGAAATGGGGTAGAGAATTGAATGAAATTTTCAGTCTAGAGGGGGTTGTACATGGTCAAAGGGATCAGGTGGGGCCTCTGCACCAGCCAAAAACAACCAAGAGGGTCCAGGGAGGGGGCCAAGACATCATTGTGCATTTAAGGTTTTCTGTGCACTTAAGGACTGCTATAGGAAACCTTAAGTGCACAGAAAACTAAAATGCACAATGGACCTTTTTAAAAAGGCACAGCAAAAACAACATGCATTTCATTTCCTACCAGTCCCCTGGGGTGCTTGGGGCTGGATGAAGCTCTCCTGGGCAGCTGGCAGAACCTCTGTGGTGCACACTGACTGTCCGCCTGGCCAGCCGAGAGCGGCCCAGCTAGGCTGAAATGGGAGAGAGAGAGTGAATGAAATTTTCAGTCTAGAGGGGGTTGTACATGGTCAAAGGGATCAGGTGGGGCCTCTGCACCAGCCAAAAACAGCCAAGAGGGGTCCAGGGAGGGGGCCAAGACATCATTGTGCATTTAAGGTTTTCTGTGCACTTAAGGACTGCTATAGGAAACCTTAAGTGCACAGAAAACCTAAATGCACAATGGACCTTTTAAAAAGGCACAGCAAAAACAACATGCATTTCATTTCCTACCAGTCCCCTGGGGTGCTTGGGGGCTGGATGAAGCTCTCCTGGGCAGCTGGCAGAACCTCTGTGGTGCACACTGACTGTCCTTTGGCCTTGCGCCGAGAGCGGCCCAGCTAGCTGGAAATGGGAGAGAGAGTGAATGAAATTTTCAGTCTAGGGGTTGTACATGGTCAAAGGGATCAGGTGGGGCCTCTGCACCAGCCAAAAAAACAGCCAAGAGGGTCAGGGAGGGGCCCAAGACATCATTGTGCATTTAAGGTTTTCTGTGCACTTAAGGACTGCTATAGGAAACCTTAAGTGCACAGAAAACAAATGCACAATGGACCTTTTTTAAAAGGCACAGCAAAAACAACATGCTTTTCATTTCTTACCAGTCCCCTGGGGTGCTTGGGGCTGGATGAAGCTCTCCTGGGCAGCTGGCAGAACCTCTGTGGTGCACACTGACTGTCCTCCTTGATGGCCCAGAGCGGCCCAGCTAGGCTGAAATGGGGTAGAGTTGAATGAAATTTTCAGTCTAGAGGGGGTTGTACATGGTCAAAGGGATCAGGTGGGGCCTCTGCACCAGCCAAAAACAACCCAAGAGGGTCAGGGAGGGGCCAAGACATCATTGTGCATTTAAGGTTTTCTGTGCACTTAAGGACTCTATAGGAAACCTTAAGTGCACAGAAAACTGCCTAAATGCACAATGGACCTTTTTAAAAAGGCACAGCAAAACAACATGCATTTCATTTCCTACCATTCCCTGGGGTGCTTGGGGCTGGATGAAGCTCTCCTGGGCAGCTGGCAGAACCTCTGTGGTGCACACTGACTGTCCGCCTTGGCCCGAGAGCGGCCCAGCTAGGCTGAAATGGGAGAGAGTGAATGCAATTTTTCAGTCTAGAGGGGGTTGTACATGGTCAAAGGGATCAGGTGGGGCCTCTGCACCAGCCAAAAACAACCAAGAGGGTCAGGGAGGGGCCAAGACATCATTGTGCATTTAAGGTTTTCTGTGCACTTAAGGACTCCTATAGGAAACCTTAAGTGCACAGAAAACCTTAAATGCACAATGAACCTTTTTAAAAAGGCACAGCAAAAACAACATGCATTTCATTTCTTACCAGTCCCCTGGGGTGCTTGGGGCTGGATGAAGCTCTCCTGGGCAGCTGGCAGAACCTCTGTGGTGCACACTGACTGTCATGTGGCCTGCCGAGGAAGCGGCCCAGCTAGGCTGAAATGGGAGAGAGAGTGAATGAAATTTTCAGTCTAGAGGGGGTTGTACATGGTCAAAGGGATCAGGTGGGGCCTCTGCACCAGCCAAAAACAACCAAGAGGGTCCAGGGAGGGGCCAAGACATCATTATTGTGCATTTAAGGTTTTCTGTGCACTTAAGGACTGCTATAGGAAACCTTAAGTGCACAGAAAACCTTAAATACACATGGACCTTTTAAAAAGGCACAGCAAAAACAACATGCATTTCATTTCCTACCAGTCCCCTGGGGTGCTTGGGGCTGGATGAAGCTCTCCTGGGCAGCTGGCAGAACCTCTGTGGTGCACACTGACTGTCATTGTGGCCTTGAGGCGGCCCAGCTAGGCTGAAATGGGAGAGAGAGTGAATGAAATTTTTCAGTCTAGAGGGGGTTGTACATGGTCAAAGGGATCAGGTGGGGCCTCTGCACCAGCCAAAACAGCCAAGAGGGTCCAGGGAGGGGCCAAGACATCATTGTGCATTTAAGGTTTTCTGTGCACTTAAGGACTCTATAGGAAACCTTAAGTGCACAGAAAAAGCTATAAATGCACAATGGACCTTTTTAAAAAGGCACAGCAAAAACAACATGCATTTCATTTCCTACCAGTCCCCTGGGGTGCTTGGGGCTGGATGAAGCTCTCCTGGGCAGCTGGCAGAACCTCTGTGGTGCACACTGACTGTCCGCCTTGGCCGAGGAAGGCCCAGCTAGAGCTGAAATGGGAGAGAGTGAATGCAATTTTCAGTCTAGAGGGGTTGTACATGGTCAAAGGGATCAGGTGGGGCCTCTGCACCAGCCAAAACAGCCAAGAGGGTCAGGGAGGGGCCAAGACATCATTGTGCATTTAAGGTTTTCTGTGCACTTAAGGACTCCTATAGGAAACCTTAAGTGCACAGAAAACTCTCATGCACAATGGACCTTTTTAAAAAGGCACAGCAAAAACAACATGCATTTCATTTCTTACCAGTCCCCTGGGGTGCTTGGGGCTGGATGAAGCTCTCCTGGGCAGCTGGCAGAACCTCTGTGGTGCACACTGACTGTCCTCATGTGGCCTTGAGGAAGCGGCCCAGCTAGGCTGAAATGGGAGAGAGAGTGAATGAAATTTTCAGTCTAGAGGGGTTGTACATGGTCAAAGGGATCAGGTGGGGCCTCTGCACCAGCCAAAACAACCAAGAGGGTCCAGGGAGGGGCCAAGACATCATTGTGCATTTAAGGTTTTCTGTGCACTTAAGGACTGCTATAGGAAACCTTAAGTGCACAGAAAACTAAATGCACAATGGACCTTTTAAAAAGGCACAGCAAAAACAACATGCATTTCATTTCCTACCAGTCCCTGGGGTGCTTGGGGCTGGATGAAGCTCTCCTGGGCAGCTGGCAGAACCTCTGTGGTGCACACTGACTGTCCGCTTGTGGCCCGAGAGCGGCCCAGCTAGGCTGAAATGGGAGAGAGAGTGAATGAAATTTTCAGTCTAGAGGGGTTGTACATGGTCAAAGGGATCAGGTGGGGCCTCTGCACCAGCCAAAAACAGCCAAGAGGGTCCAGGGAGGGGCCAAGACATCATTGTGCATTTAAGGTTTTCTGTGCACTTAAGGACTGCTATAGGAAACCTTAAGTGCACAGAAAACTATAAATGCACAATGGACCTTTTAAAAAGGCACAGCAAAAACAACATGCATTTCATTTCCTACCAGTCCCTGGGGTGCTTGGGGCTGGATGAAGCTCTCCTGGGCAGCTGGCAGAACCTCTGTGGTGCACACTGACTGTCCGCCTTGGCCGCCGAGCGGCCCAGCTAGGCTGAAATGGGAGAGAGAGTGAATGAAATTTTCAGTCTAGAGGGTTGTACATGGTCAAAGGGATCAGGTGGGGCCTCTGCACCAGCCAAAAACAGCCAAGAGGGTCAGGGAGGGGCCAAGACATCATTGTGCATTTAAGGTTTTCTGTGCACTTAAGGACTGCTATAGGAAACCTTAAGTGCACAGAAACCTTAATCACACAATGGACCTTTTAAAAGGCACAGCAAAAACAACATGCATTTCATTTCCTACCAGTCCCCTGGGGTGCTTGGGGCTGGATGAAGCTCTCCTGGGCAGCTGGCAGAACCTCTGTGGTGCACACTGACTGTCATGGCTTGTGCGCTTGAGGCGGCCCAGCTAAGCTGAAATGGGAGAGAGAGTGAATGAAATTTTCAGTCTAGAGGGGTTGTACATGGTCAAAGGGATCAGGTGGGGCCTCTGCACCAGCCAAAAACAGCCAAGAGGGTCAGGGAGGGGCAAAGACATCATTGTGCATTTAAGGTTTTCTGTGCACTTAAGGACTGCTATAGGAAACCTTAAGTGCACAGAAAACCTTAAATGCACAATGGACCTTTTTAAAAAAGGCACAGCAAAAACAACATGCATTTCATTTCCTACCAGTCCCCTGGGGTGCTTGGGGCTGGATGAAGCTCTCCTGGGCAGCTGGCAGAACCTCTGTGGTGCACACTGACTGTCCTCCTTGGCGCGCCGAGGAAGCGGCCCAGCTAGGCTGAAATGGGGTAGAGATTGAATGAAATTTTCAGTCTAGAGGGGGTTGTACATGGTCAAAGGGATCAGGTGGGGCCTCTGCACCAGCCAAAAACAGCCAAGAGGGTCCAGGGAGGGGCCAAGACATCATTGTGCATTTAAGGTTTTCTGTGCACTTAAGGACTCCTATAGGAAACCTTAAGTGCACAGAAAACTTCTCTATAATGTGGACCTTTTAAAAAAGGCACAGCAAAAACAACATGCATTTCATTTCCTACCAGTCCCTGGGGTGCTTGGGGCTGGATGAAGCTCTCCTGGGCAGCTGGCAGAACCTCTGTGGTGCACACTGACTGTCGCCTTGGCCCAGCATGAGAGCGGCCCAGCTAGAGCTGAAATGGGAGAGAGTGAATGAAATTTTTCAGTCTAGAGGGGTTGTACATGGTCAAAGGGATCAGGTGGGGCCTCTGCACAAGCCAAAAACAGCCAAGAGGGGTCAGGGAGGGGCCAAGACATCATTGTGCATTTAAGGTTTTCTGTGCACTTAAGGACTGCTATAGGAAACCTTAAGTGCACAGAAAACCTTAAATGCACAATGGAACTTTTAAAAAGGCACAGCAAAAACAACATGCATTTCATTTCTTACCAGTCCCTGGGGTGCTTGGGGCTGGATGAAGCTCTCCTGGGCAGCTGGCAGAACCTCTGTGGTGCACACTGACTGTCCTTTGGCCGGCGCCCGAGAGCGGCCCAGCTAGGCTGAAATGGGAGAGAGTGAATGAAATTTTCAGTCTAGAGGGGTTGTACATGGTCAAAGGGATCAGGTGGGGCCTCTGCACCAGCCAAAAACAGCCAAGAGGGTCCAGGGAGGGGCCAAGACATCATTGTGCATTTAAGGTTTTCTGTGCACTTAAGGACTGCTATAGGAAACCTTAAGTGCACAGAAAACATAAATGCACAATGGACCTTTTTAAAAGGCACAGCAAAAACAACATGCATTTCATTTCTTACCAGTCCCCTGGGGTGCTTGGGGCTGGATGAAGCTCTCCTGGGCAGCTGGCAGAACCTCTGTGGTGCACACTGACTGTCATGTTGGCGCCGAGAAGCGGCCCAGCTAGGCTGAAATGGGAGAGAGAGTGAATGAAATTTTCAGTCTAGAGGGTTGTACATGGTCAAAGGGATCAGGTGGGGCCTCTGCACCAGCCAAAAACAACCAAGAGGGTCCAGGGAGGGGCCAAGACATCATTATTGCATTTAAGGTTTTCTGTGCACTTAAGGACTGCTATAGGAAACCTTAAGTGCACAGAAAACCTCAAATGCACAATGGACCTTTTTAAAAAGGCACAGCAAAAACAACATGCATTTCATTTCCTACCAGTCCCCTGGGGTGCTTGGGGCTGGATGAAGCTCTCCTGGGCAGCTGGCAGAACCTCTGTGGTGCACACTGACTGTCATGTGGCCAGCGAGAGCGAGCGGCCCAGCTAGGCTGAAATGGGAGAGAGAGTGAATGAAATTTTCAGTCTAGAGGGGGTTGTACATGGTCAAAGGGATCAGGTGGGGCCTCTGCACCAGCCAAAAAGCCAAGAGGGTCCAGGGAGGGGCCAAGACATCATTGTGCATTTAAGGTTTTCTGTGCACTTAAGGACTGCTATAGGAAACCTTAAGTGCACAGAAAACCTAAATGCACAATGGACCTTTTAAAAAGGCACAGCAAAACAACATGCATTTCATTTCTTACCAGTCCCTGGGGTGCTTGGGGCTGGATGAAGCTCTCCTGGGCAGCTGGCAGAACCTCTGTGGTGCACACTGACTGTCATGTTGCGCCGAGGAAGCGGCCCAGCTAGGCTGAAATGGGAGAGAGAGTGAATGAAATTTTCAGTCTAGAGGGGGTTGTACATGGTCAAAGGGATCAGGTGGGGCCTCTGCACCAGCCAAAAACAGCCAAGAGGGTCCAGGGAGGGGCCAAGACATCATTGTGCATTTAAGGTTTTCTGTGCACTTAAGGACTGCTATAGGAAACCTTAAGTGCACAGAAAACCTAAAAATGCACAATGGACCTTTTAAAAAAGGCACAGCAAAAACAACATGCATTTCATTTCCTACCAGTCCCTGGGGGTGCTTGGGGCTGGATGAAGCTCTCCTGGGCAGCTGGCAGAACCTCTGTGGTGCACACTGACTGTCCGCCTTAACGCCAGCGCGAGGCGGCCCAGCTAGGCTGAAATGGGAGAGAGAGTGAATGCAATTTTCAGTCTAGAGGGGTTGTACATGGTCAAAGGGATCAGGTGGGGCCTCTGCACCAGCCAAAACAGCCAAGAGGGTCCAGGGAGGGGCCAAGACATCATTGTGCATTTAAGGTTTTCTGTGCACTTAAGGACTGCTATAGGAAACCTTAAGTGCACAGAAAACCCTTAAATGCACAATGGACCTTTTAAAAGGCACAGCAAAAACAACATGCATTTCATTTCCTACCAGTCCCCTGGGGTGCTTGGGGCTGGATGAAGCTCTCCTGGGCAGCTGGCAGAACCTCTGTGGTGCACACTGACTGTCCGCCTTGACGCGCCGAGGAAGCGGCCCAGCTAGGCTGAAATGGGGTAGAGATTGAATGAAATTTTTCAGTCTAGAGGGGTTGTACATGGTCAAAGGGATCAGGTTGAAAGGAGTGTTGAAAATGCCATGAAAATGATTTGATATTAATTACTTTAGAGGGAAGTTAAGTTGGAAATAATTGAAAGTGATTTTAACTGGCAATAAGTAAACTCAGTAAGACTTGCCAAAGTACCAAAACACCCTGGCAGTATGGTATCTTTGGAGGGATATACTTTGCCAGACATTTAAACTGGCCGAGGTGTTGACATGGTGTTGTTGTTTTTTTATCCTTAATATATTTATCTGCACCTTCACACCAGAAACTAGTAATTTTACCATTTGGAGGGATTCCTCAGGTACTTCAGATACACTACCCAAATTCCCGAAATATTTGTTGCCATGATAGGTTACCCTGGGATATATATCTCAAATATTTGTTTCAATTTTGTAGTGCCTTGATAGCCATGGAAAGGTAGCTTTGGATACTTTGGCCTGCCTGGGTAACCTTTCCTTCCTTCATAAGACGCCCTATCAGAGCTGACGCTATTGAAATACGTGGAGTTTAATTAGATCTGGCAATATGTACGTACATGAACATATGTATTGTATAAGTATTTAGTTGGTTGACAAGAGATGTTATTCTGTTTGGTTGGAGAGTTATGATAAGTCAGGACTGAGCAATGACAATATTGACATGTGAATGTTTCCATCGCAACGCAAGGTACCGTGGTTGTTCTCGAGGAGGCTTTCTCGCTTGAACTCCTTCACCATGGGAGGTTGCGTCGCAAAACTTCAATACAGCACATTATATTGAATAAACGGCACGTATACTTCATGTTTACATATACATCATATGCATATTGTAGCTGTCACATTGTATAAGGCAATAACAGACGAAGCAGCATAGGTCAACTCCCTCTACTAGTTCCGCGGAAGATACTGTGCCGTGTATGTGACGTAGTGACATAAGCTCCGCCCACTCATGAATATTCATGATTTCTGTGCACTTAAGACCATTGTGCGTTTAAGGGCACAACAGACGTTTGGCGAGAGCATGGTTATCGAAATGAGGCACTACAGCACCGTACAGGATCGAGTTCTGGTACCTCTGTCCATTCAATGCCCCAGGAACTGTGATAAGGTCAAGTTTACAGTCATAGGAACAACACATCCATACCATGACGGATCCAACCCCAAATGGAACTTCAGCTTTCATATCATATGCTGTGCCTCTCTGCCTCCAAACACGTGCCCTCCCGTCTGCATGATGCAACAAAAATCGGCTATCAACGGACCTGTGGATCCTTCACCATGTCCTCAGGTTCCAGCGAGCACGTAATTGACACCAGGCTAAACGGTTCTGATTTGTGAGGAGTCGACGTCTGATTGGTCGTCTTGCTCTCAATCCTGCAGAATGTAGGCATCGTCTGTTGTATGGATGCCATCCATGTCGCAGCTGTGTACAAGTAGACATTGGACTTCGTCTGGCATGGCGTACGAGATCACGATCTTCCCTGTCATTGTGTTTTCTGTGACGTCCAGACCTCGGTGCATCCTTCACTTCACCGGTAGCAGTATGCTTACGTATCAGCCTGCATGTTCAGTTGTGCTCCAATAGCACGACATACCAGTCTGGTGCATACGAATAATTTGGTTCAGAGACACTGGACACTTGGGCATTTCACTTGTAGGTCAAAATAAAGCTTCATTTATGCCTACAATCAAATTTGAGCTGTGTCTGTCAACATAAAATAAGCCTAAAGGGGCTATGTGCATACTGCATTTATAGCAAACCGACTACCGGAACATGCATGCTTAAGGGAAGCATGCACGTGCAGCTCGGAAAAAGGTGTGTTTGTGATATTATGTCCACAGATGATGTCGTATATTACATATGTACTTGTAGTGTAAAAAAACCCCCAACATTATACTTCTACTTTGTCTTTTAAATGGGTGGTGCGATACTTTTGACGAGGTGTATATATTACAAAACACTTGTGACACAAATTGAATCATGTCAGCTAGGCTTCACCTTTGGCTGGGAGTAGCAGCATAGTCGTTGATATCAGAGCCTTCGGTACATTCTTTCATGTATACAAGCATCTTGTGGTGTGGAGATTAGAGGCAAAACGTCATGATCTTATTCAGCGTGTATGTTATGGACGCCCTGATTCTTGAATCACGGGTCTGTCGTTAGGATCGTATTAAACAAAACAAGCTATCGTATTCAGAGTTTATGTAAGTTTGCCAAACTTCCTTTCGGAAATATAACGTTCTGTTGCACACCACGGTTTTGGAATTGGTATGTCAGCACACAGGCCCTCGTGTCTTTGCGAGGATTAAAGATTTTATAAAATATATTCAAAAATTTGAGATGACCCCCCGACTCGAAATGCTTCACAGTATAATACATTATGACATGATGTAATGTACTGTGAAGCATTTCGAGTTGGGGGTCATCTCAAAAACAATATTTTTTAATCATTAATCCTCGCAAAGACACGAGGGCCTGTGTGTAAGCATGGTGGTTGCTCTCAATAGAGGTTGCACTCTAAAGACCTCAGTCGGATTTCTGGTTCCTCTTAATCCTGTCTGTTAGGTTGTAGTGCCACTAGTTTTGCTATCTCGTTGGTTACATAAAAATGGGTAAAGGTCTTCCAGGACCCACAACGGGTGCGTATATACATATTAGAGAGAAACACCTTTGTCACCATCAGATGTAACTTTGTGCATGTGATATGTGGAGAAAACAAACGAATATCACCGTTCTAGAGGAATGAGTGAGTGATTTTAATTTTACGCCGTTTTAGAAACATACCAATCAAGTAATTGATATACTGAAAAGATATATTTCCATACGCTAGATCATTTCAAACTGAGATACGAAACATTTAGTCCCTAAACAGAAATAGAAACTTCTGACTGACGCCCATATGGATTCAACCAAAGCATGGAAATAGTTTGAACATAGAACATCAGTGCAAAAGCAGAATATCCAGTCTTGACTATCACCAGAAACAAATTCTGTTTGGGTGCAAAAGGAAACATGACTGTGAACCTTGTATGATGGAAGACGATCAGCGATGACACACGTGAAGCTCATCCTATTACATGGCATATGTTTCGGTATTTTACAGATGCTTCTTATTCTAGTGACTGTTGCTCACTGCAACATTCTACAAGAACCAACTTTTATGACGGCTGCAAGTCGATATGTTTGCTTTGGATGAGACAATCCTGTGATCGATATTACGAGCACCGACTACACGCAAAGAACTTGATCTCGTGATCTATCTTACCAACTTTAAAGACATCAGTGCATGGCTTGGGGTTAATTCTGACCCGGAACCATAGCCGTCCTCCTTTATACACAATAGTACAAGTACTCGATTTCTTTAGGTTTTATATGCAATCTAGCGCAAGGGAATTTCGTGTGAGTGTTTTTTCCTGTTTAGCAAATTATAATATGTTATGTTAACATTTGCATTTATACATTTCTAAGAATCGCATTTATTGTTGTTAAAAATATTTTCTTTCCCGGAAAAACACTGATGAAATATACATTTTCCTGTAAATATTACCCTTACTTATTGCTATCATTTGATATTATTACTGATGAATAACATGTCTGACCATACCTGATTTAAAAAAACCAATGACGTCACATCGGCAATATTGCAGCCATATCGTGACGAGAACAGTTTATATCAATATTCAAATCAATAAATGTATAACGGAAAAACCTGTCATTGAAGGACAGTAAAAATACTACTAGTAGAGTATCACGGCTATATATATTTAAAACTAGTACGCTATCGTAAAATTAAATCACTATAGACAGTACAAAATAAAACGGGCTATAGATCGCCAACAACCGAAGGTAGATCACCATATTAGGGACCATGGGAACTTACAGTACCTTTGCTACCTGCATGGACCCTAGCTGAATTTACACCATCCCTTCAGCCATTGGTGATTAAAGACAAATCTAGCCATAAAGTAAAAGCAACAAAAGGTAGGAAAATATCACCGAAGATCAGTCCACAAAGAATACGTCTTCACGACTAGAATAGTATTCGATTAATTCTTATAATAACACACACATATTAGGCATTCAGTGTAGCATTACGTAACTCTAAGTTGATGCCGATGGTGATTTTCAATATGATTATTTCAAAGATGGCTGGTTCTATAATCCTATATTACTTGTAAGATGTTGGGTTAAATGATAAACGACGACTATTTCTTGGACATTACGCTCATGTCTGGTAAAAACATACTTTTTTGCGTATTCCCCGCAAAACATATTTTGTAAAAGATGTTAATGCCTAGTACCTCCTGATACTTTTAGAGGTGAAATGAGAAGATAATTTTTTGTGTGGCTCTATTTTACTCGTCAATAGGAATTATATAGAAATATACATTTGTAGGTGTTGGATGACAAATATGCTTCATAATGTGTAAATCCTGTTAACACATCCTGGCTCTCATCGGCTGGTATCAAAATGTTGCACCTCTAACTGGTGTGGCCATTAGTAGAATATGATCTATACCCTGACGTGGAAATATGGGTTGGGCTTGGTACAGCTGTGACTCACAGGTGCAAACGGTTTCATCCAAATAACTAATAACTGACATTTGAAAGGTCAGTGTTTTGTATGATTTTCATAGATTTTACACGAAACAAGAATGCTCGTTTGTTCTAAAGAACATCTACAAATGAATATGTGACTTGGGTGATTATAGCGGTGTAATTAAACAAAGTATGCATTTCATAATATAGATAAGAACCACACATTTCTTTCATATCGTTTTCGTGGCCTTCATTAATTATATCGATATGGGAATAATAATTCACATTAATTGGTAGCTATAGCTTCCAAATAAACATCTACACCCTTTGTGGTGTCTGAGAGGTGTTGAATATCTTTTATCAGGCAAACTGTGATAATGACCATATGCCATCTATATAAACCAGCTAACAGCGAGTCTCTGGCATCCGAATCTGAGGGTCTATTCAAGGCACGTTACTGCGGAAAGATGCTATTGAAAGTGCTTTGATGATATTTAAATGTTTGCATCTCTTTTCCCGACGTAAATAACAGAGAGGTCCACACACAACCCTCATGATATGAGCATATGTTCGAGTATCTGGTCAGTATCTGGTTTTTCTTTGTTGACAATTTAAATGACTTTTGCAATGAAAATGTTATAGTCGTGAGGTCTGCCAAATAGAACACTCAGAGTAAAATCAAGAAATCTAAAAAATGTCGAACAACCATACGTTTACCATGACAAAAATCTAGCCAACACTTTGGTAGTACTCAATAACAGAGCTTTTTACTGTTTCTAGCCGCCTAAAAAACTTTCGTTAACAACCAGTCCAGTGCCTCGGTTTGTAACTGAATTACTTTTACAAGTGGCGTCACACCGAATGTATTCATTCTGTCACTATAAACTGTCGGTTGCTGTTCTCCGAATAATTGCTCTGCATAACTAATCTTTCCATATGGGGCCCGTGAAGATCCGGGGTAGAATAGGTCTTCAGCAACCCACGGTTGCCACAAAAGGCGACTATGCTTGTCGTAAGAGGCGACTAACGGGATCGGGTGGTCAGGCTCGCTGACTTGGTTGACACATGTCATCGGTTCCCAATTGCGCAGATCGATGCTCATGCTGTTGATAACTGGATTGTCTGGTCCAGACTCGATTATTTACAGACAGCCGCCATATAGCTGGAATATTGCTGAGTGCGGTGTAAAACTAAACTCACTCACTCACTCACTTTCCTTATAGCCTTCTCTGTTTCCAGATGAGACTGCTCGTGGTGTTCCTCCTCATAGCCCTGATCGTTCTCCCCACGGAAGGGCTGTTTCGTCGTCGTCGTCGTCGACGCAGATGGCTCCGTATCCGTGGCAGGACGGTGCTCACTGGTCTTGGCCTTGCTGCACGACTTGGAGTGATAGGAAAGAGACGTAATTTGTTATAGAATCTATAAAACAAGTGTTTCTTTTTCAGTGTTCCTGCTTTTGAGGTACGATCGAAATGCTCTTTTTTGTAAGACTTAAAGAACCTCGAATATAGAGCGTTTTCTTTATCTTTCTTGCTGAAAGGTTGTTTGACTAAGGTCTCGAACCTAGAGGTCAAATGGAAAAATTCGTATAATCTTATAATAGACATGTGGAGGAGAATGCACCTTTGACCGAAATGAAATTTGATTAACTAGTACCGTTTGTTTATCTTTTGAAATGTTGAAGATACTAACTGCACCACAAATCGAAATCATTTTATCCACGGCTCGGCATATCGTGCTTGCTTATCGTAAGACGTCAACATAAGAAATTGTTCATAATGCCACACATATCACTGCCACTTAGGGTAATATCCACAGGGTAATTTCCATATCATGTGATTTTTCTCTTGTTTGTAAACAAACGGGCATATTCGTAACTCAGAAGAATGCAAGCATTTCGGTGCGCTCTTCATATTCTTTACGTTGTTACATAAATATGCCTCTGCAATCGCTAAAAGTAAGGCTTATGGTTATTCATATTTATATATAAAAGTGGCTACATGAAGTTGCTCTCAGCACATGGAACCGCACAACCTATGTAAACAAAGAATGGCTACCAAAATCGATATAGTATTACACGTGTGAAGATATTTTGTAAGTGAAAGTAAACCATTCCATCGAAGATGTTTATTTAGATGTGCAGACTCGTCAAAAATAAAAGAGCTAAGAAATAGGTATAATATACATGGGCTGTGCAAGATATGATGAATTGTCACATCTGCCTGGCCTGTGCATAGGTACTATGCTGGTCGCATAGAACTCTGGGTAGGAGAGTGCTAATGTCAATCACTGGCGAATCTGGTATAGACCCCTTCATTCACTAGTCCTCAATAGTATAGGCAACCACTGGCTTGTCTGAGATAGATCCGTCTATTTACTAGCTCCCATGGTAAAAAGCCAACCACTGGCTTCTCTGAGATGGACCTGTTTATTTACTAGCCGCCATGGTAAAAAGACAACTATTGGCTTGTCTGGGATATCTGCGATGGTTTACAATCTCTCACAATCTTGTCTGCGACGGACCCGTTTATTTACTAAACGCCATGGTATAAGGCCAGCCACTGGCTTGTCTGGAATAGACTTGTTTATTTACTTGGCATATGACACACTGCAGCGTAACATAGAAACCCACAAAATATATTTTTTCACAAACTCATGCAACTAAATGTTGTTTTGTATGGCAATTAAAAGTATATGAAGCAGCTCGGTGTTATCACATTCGGTTTTGGAAGAACTCCATTGTTTGATAACAACTGTTTACATTGCCAGACGTACAAGATGACCTTGCATCTGCTGATCTGAATGAGGGTGGGAACATTGACCAATCAGAAGCAGAGAATTTGTTCGACGAACGCGATGCAGAATAAAATCCTGAAAATAATTGATACAGACGGTAAGTGACTAAAGGAATCACATGGTTTTACGTGCTGAAAATATCCTGTAAACATGACGTTACCTTGATCAATATAACAGTGTTCTTGAGGTGCCTTGTTGATTTTTATGATATGAAGAGTTATGAATTCAAGTTGTAACATGCCTGTTGTTTTTGTTCACAAGTTATTGTCTCGACATGTCGTGTTTCAGGGGACTCAGTTGTCAGTCATGATGAGTTCATTAGAGGAGTGGAAGACCTTTTCTCTCAGGGTAGGCTTTGTTGTATTTCATCGAACATAATTACGTTTATAATGGCATTTCCTTAATTCTGGTATGCCTACCACTTAACTATGTATGTTTTCTTTATAATTGCTGAGTAGATACTTCGACAAGCACGACAAGATAAAATAACATCTCATTGAAAAACTTTGAAAATAAAAAAATATGGAGCAAAGTGTGTTTATATTGTCATTCATCAGTTAACTTGACAATCCTTAAAACGCAAGCTACACATTACAAAGTCCTACACGACAGAGGGATGTTTTCATTATATAAACAGTTCCCTTTGGAGAACCTTTTGCATTCACGTCTGGGATTATTCCATTTATCTGACAGGTCATGACCTCTTTCACGAACATGTGATCCTGTGTGATCAGTGTAATAAGAGCCAAACCTTACCGTTCTTGTAGTATAAGGCTTCATTACGTCAACGGAAACCATGTACCATGGCTCATGAACAATATAACTGCAGAGTTAGCCATTCGTGATGAACTTCGTTAACAAGTTATCAATACTTTGTACATTGATACTTAAAGAAGAGCTACAAAACCTTTCCCTTTATTCTCCACATGAGTACTATGACTACAGAACACATGCGTATCGTATTAGATTGACAGTTGACTTACTGTGTTATGGTTCTATCCGTCCGTCCATCCCTCAATTCATCTGCACGGACCTCTCACATTATTCAAACAATTAAGAATACAGCCACACTCTTCTGTGATGATGTAATTATCTTCTTGTAGCAGAGTGTCGGACATTTGAAACATGACGTTTCGGTTCAATATACATGAAGGTTAATGACAAATCCAAAACTTATTCTCTGCGACCCGAAATTTAAGACAAGTTAATACTTGACATAACCAGATTGACAGTTTGGCTTCATGTGCTTGCCGGGAGTACTAACCTATCCACCATGGAACACACATGGACTGGACCAGGATACGTATACGTCGACGTTAAACGTCGAACGTGGGGGCGTTTCAAGAGGGATGGTCAGGAACTCCGGATCCTGACGTGTGCATCCAAACACAATTTGCATTATGTTATCTGTTACAGTATACCTGACCTTAGAAAAATAGAATAAATGTGTCCTGAACCTTAGACTGACAGACATTATCAACTTTTTAATTAATGAAATTTCATGGCTTATTTATCATACATCACAGCTCAGCCACTGCTACTGAATTCAAAACTAATTTAGAAGTGGGACAAAAATAGTTTCAGATTAAGGACATACAATGTCACAGGGGGGAAACCCTGTCCATGCTCAACCGGAAGTTGGTCATCAACTACCATTTCCTCGATAGACAGTGGATCTCGGTAGAGAGTGAGTCCCAAACTGTGTAAGATTTTGATATTTCATTTTGAAAATGTTTATGAAATCGACTTGTCTTATAAACTGAATGGTCGTGGATTATAGCCCCTATATCATTTGGTCATGACACATTATATTTCAGAGATATGAATATAAAACTAGCATACGTTTATTTGCTGACGACACCTCACTTTACGTAATTGTAGATGATCACGATACTGCCGCATCCTGTCTGAACGATGATTTAAACCGTATCTCTAGTTGGGCAGACAAGTGGCAAGTTACCTTCAACCCTGATAAAACCGAAACAATCAATTTCTCTCGTAAACATAAAAACGACACGATTCCGACCTTGAACATGAACCAAACCCTGATACGAGAAGTGGAAAGTCATAAACACCTGGGTATACCTCTACAGAGTGATTGTGGATGGAAAAGTCATATTGAAGATATTGTTAAGAAAGTTAGCCCCATGATAAATTGTCTTCGAAGTTTTACATATCGCCTCTCCAGAAAAAACGCTAGAAACCATGTACAAATCGTTTGTGATGCCGATATTTGACTATTGTTGTCATATCTGGGATAATTGTACAAATGATCAGTGTCTTATTCTTGAACGGTTACATCTAGATGCACTTCGTACAACATGCGGCGCAGTTCGTGGCACTAGTCACCATAGGTTATATATCAAAACAAAGTCTCAACCATTAAAAGAAAGGAGGCGCGACATTAAACTAATAAATTTTTACAAGATGAATAACGATCTCGCACCTGACTACCTCTGTGACCTTGTCCCTAACTTTGTCTCTGAAAACAGTCAATATAATCTCCGTAATAAATTTAAGTTACAAACAATAAATTGTAGGACTAAAATATATGAAAAGTCGTTCCTACCTGACACAATTAAAATTTGGAATTCATTACCTGATAATTTAGAATTCGTTAACTCAATCGGTGAATTCAAATCTCTGCTTAAAAATGATGAATCAAATAATTATCTAGATCTAAATTATGGCAGTCGATTTTGTCAGATCGTACACTGTCGACTTAAGCTCGGCTGTAGTGATTTGAATGCGGATAAAGTAAATAGACACATTTCTAACAACCCTGGATGCGCTTGTGGATACCACAATGAAGATACTTATCATTATCTTTTTACATCTAAGTTATACACTGCTATTAGAAATAATACCTACTTCTATGCAAATGGCCACAATCTCCAAACTGTGTTATACGGAATACCTTCGGCAAACAACAACGTCAATAAGAACATAATAGAGTCCCTGCATCAATACATCTATAAGTCTAAACGATTTGACAAATTATACTAACAATTATATGCAATCAATTAATGAAGTGTAGCTGCAAGCTCAATGTTTATAAGCACCTACAACGCACATATATGATTTAATTTGTCGGTTTTTGTATCAAGTTCTTGTGTATTTGTTTAAATGATATATGTACTTGTGAGGTATTGTTATAAGCAGAGTTCTGCTTGTTTACCAAACCAGATTCTCTAGGAATAAAAATATGTTTAAACCAAAACTAGCATGTAAAACTAAAACATTTTAAGTAAAGTATACAATACAAAATAAAACACGGGCTATAGATCGTCAACAACTGAAAGTAGATAATCATACTGGGACTAAGCAAACGCTTAAAGCAATGTCACTGAAATATTCAGAAATTTTAGTCAGAACGTCATTAAAGATACCAGAGACGTGTTCAACAGAACGAATACCCGCGAGCATTCGCGAATATGCGCTGCTGAACGAAAACGAGGTCTCGCGTACCCGCTAATACACGCGTGACCACTTTAGAGCAGTCACGCCTAGCGAGCCAAGATGGCGCCCGTGTTGTAAATCTTGAACCTGTCCAGCTGCAAATGGAAGATAATTCCAAGATGTTCATCATTATGCTGCTACCCAGCCGGCCAGCGCCCACGTAATATTTGCCGTCCAGTACTGCTTAGGATATATATTAGTCGGTGGACAGAAGGGGTCATTCTCACTTACCCACCACCCTAAAGTTATGATAAGGGATTAAAGAGGATTAGTGTACACGGGTTAGTGATTACACTGGTCACCGTGAAATTTGGTCCTGGTGGGTGACACTAATTAGCCTCATCCAGGTGAAGTGTTGCTCACAGAAGTGTTTTCCCATACACAAAAGTATTCGTGATTGGACCTATTGTCCTTAGACTTGCATGTCAATTAGGTGTTGGTGAAATAATTTAGTTCATTTCGGCAGGATGAGTTTGAAATTTTACAGTTAATTAGAAAGTCATTTCAGGCACACGAACACAATTTTCACAGATGTGTCCGTTCAACATTACCCACATGGTAGCTCTATGTTCGCGCTAACATGATTCCTCACACTGGTACAAAATTTGACGAAGGTCCATCCTAATGTAAATGATTGAAATCATATTACCTACACCAACTGAGCAAACAAGTCT
The DNA here is from genome assembly GCF_003918875.1 of Haliotis rubra. NCBI lineage: Eukaryota > Metazoa > Mollusca > Gastropoda > Lepetellida > Haliotidae > Haliotis > Haliotis rubra. The sequence goes on along the minus strand of NW_025765480.1, from coordinate 132,255 downwards.
ATGGAAATGACGTCCCATCTGAATCACGAATACATGTACTCACGCCCAGGGACTGTAGTCAAGGAATATTAAAAGCAAACCGTTATGTCTCTGCCACAAGCCTTTAAACATGAGTTGTCGCAGTTTTATTTGAAATTCAAATTCAGTTGAAATTCACTGACTGGTGTAGGCCTAATTTCAGTAAACCTCCAGATTTTATAATGAATCGTAACAAATTTCATATTTCTGGTAGCGAAAAAGACTGTGTGCATTTCGTCTTTCGACGCCATCTTGGAAAGTACTAGCAAGCCAATTCCCCGTTCAGCAGCCGTTCGCGTGTACGCGCATACTCGCTAAACGAGTATTCGTTCTGTTGAACACGCCTCAGGTCCATCTGTGCGCCTAAATATGTTTTCAACCTTACCCAAAATATGTTGTGATGGCACAGAAAAGGTAATCTTCGAATCCTCTGGCTTTAAGTCACCTTAATCTGATTCTTCCAAGTGACCTGTTTTTAATCCCACTCATAAAGCAGATACATTTTCGGTGAAATAACTTTTTTACTTCTTCAAAAGATAGGAAAGCAATGTTATCCAAAGTGAGTTTTCCTTGTGTAGCAAACGGTTGAACTTCATCCAGGTGTCAACCAAGCTAACAATCTACTGCACGCAATGTGGCCAGTGTTATTTTCATCAACCTTCTGTTTCTTTTTGAACGTGGGCCTTATATCTTCAACTCTCACGGACAATGTAAATGGATCTAGTGTACACGACTAGCCACTTTTTTTATATTTAAGGGAATTATATTTTCAATTTTTTTGTTTTGAAGTTTTATTGTTTTTACTGTCAATGTCAGACATTCTTTGGCAAACCTGTTGTGTTTAACAATGTTTCCGATTTCTCTGTGCAATAATAACAATGGAAAAATCCACCCATGATTGAAGGCAAACGAACAGATCATCTTAGTATATCCTTTCATTGTAAATAGCGGATAAAGGGAACGAATCAGAATTCGATACCTGCAACTACCAAGACAGTTTTGTATGAGAAGAAACCAACAACCCGTAGAGTGATGAAGCAACTACCATCGATGCGTACAGTTATTGTTTTCGTTAATATCTCAGTTTGTATGGTTTAACAGAAGCTAACATGATGACAAAGCGGCTACATAAACTCATCTACCCTAAAAATGCTTCATACGTAAAATGAATTCAATTGATTATGTTGTAAATACGTCGAAAGTGGTCGATTGCTCGGCTTTTCCGATTCGCGCCGACAGACGTGTCAAGAAATGCTTCAAATGTAATTGAAATATAATGTGTCATGACCAAATGATATAGGGGTTATAATCCATGACCATTCAGCTTATAACACAAATCGATTTCATAAACATTTTCAACTTGGAAATATCAAAATCTACTGTCTATCGAGGAAATGGTAGTTGATGACGACCAACTTCCAGTTGAGCATGGACAGGGCTTCCCCCCTGTGAATGTGAAATTAGGCACAAGTACTACATGTAAGAGTGTGTAAGCTTCTAATAGTAATGATGTTGAACTTACCATAATATTATATATCTGAACCTGTTTTGATGACACAGCACATTTGGATATGATATTTTATTTAGTTTTATTTTTTATATTGTATAATTTGATGTTGATCAGTTTCAGGTTATGTATTTTATCGTTGTTTTATATATGCCTTTGCGTATCATATTTGTATTTGTATCATATTTGCGTATTATTGCAGACTGCAAAGAATGAAATTAGTCAGTATATTACTATTACTATGATCCTGGCGCTGACGTTGATCTATCCCTAACCTGAGTAATGAGAAGAGACACGCACGCTGCTTAGGAATATGTTAAGTAACATAGCATCTGTTTCCTTATTCTTCGCTGGGCATGGTTTCCCTGGAAGAAGGAATCGTTTTGAATGTTCGTTTTAGATAGACATGGCACCAAATAGCGGCCATATGTGCACAACCTTAAAAGTGTTAATGTTTCAAATTCATGCGTCTTGTCGTGACCAGATCGTATAACGTTCATCTTAATCAAACTGCCAATGTGCACTTGATCAATTGCATCTCATTATTCCTGCTGACTTACACGCCGCCCAAAGATATATAAGACATTGGTGATAAGTTTGGACTAAGTGCTGGCCATCGTGAGGTGGTTAATGTTCCCTTGTTGGAGGTACTCAGTAACAATACGAACCCTGTGTGCTCTTGCGTAGTCATCCTGAAACACAGGTCACTGCCGATACGGAAATGGCACAGCGTGTGAATCCAAGATGTTGTCACGATAGTAGTGCCCAGTGACATATCCGTAAATATTGTGCAATGTGCTGCCAGTCACAGTGACTGCACCTGTGATCCAGTCGCAGCCGTTGGTTAACGAGACGCCTGTCACCAAGGTTATTTGTATGTCGATTATGTGATTGCAATCTGCTAATTACTGAGTGAAAAGATAGGAATTCGAGGCACAATGTTCTGTCTTGTTCTATCTTTCAACATGTCTATCTTACTTAGGCCGTTCCATTTTAAAAACCGTTCAATTGAGTTTATAACAATATCGGAATAACCCTGTTTTTCACTGTTTTACCGTACATTTCGAATGCTACTCTGACCGTGTTCAAGTGCACAACAAGGAAAAAGAATACACGTTGTGAATTTAATAACCATGATCTAAATCCATTTAGTCATAAAATTTGGTTTCGGAATAGATCACCACGAAATAGCATACCCCTTTCTTCATGAACAGTTATATGTTTGTCTAAAGATATCAATGTAGATAATCACGCATGAAAACCTTCTAAAAGGAAACACAAATGAAGGAACATTTGCTAATGAAACTGATCTGACTGCAAAAGTTTAGCTTGAATGTACAGACGTACAGATAATACACACGACATTATTTTGAAAATATTTATTTTCAAGCATCATATTACATCATCTGTCAAATATCTATTCTGCATCTGAAACAAACAAAAAAATATGCACAGATAAAGATGTGCTCAATTGTTACTTATGATCACGAGAAGAATAACGACGACATTTAAGGTGACACGTACGAGGAGCGTTAAAAAAGTAGTCAGCCTCACCATTCTCTTGTTTGAAAAGCTTCCATTATATTTTGAAGGTATCATTAGCAAAGCCATATATTTTTTTTACATATATGTGTAATGTGGTTAACGAGATATTAGTCATCATAACACTTTGGGATTATAATATTTCTGCAAAAATGCAGAAAATGAAAAACAGTCTGTCATTTCGTACCTCTTGGATAATGGTATGCCTTCAGATAATATCATATCAAATATTTTCAGTATAGTATTGGATGACTACGCGTCATAATCAACATTCAAAGATTTGGATTGATTGATTTATATTTAGACGGGAGCTGCTTTTTAAGAACACCCCCATTTTAGTAGTTTCAAAAAAATTTCGGCCAGATATTTAAGCTGGCACTGTTTACAATATATTCAGCACTGACACATGTGTGCCCATTCAGTATTTAGTTTGAACACTTGGCTTCATGAATGAACAAGTGAAAACATGAGCATAAGTTATGTCCTTATGATTACGTCATCTGAAAGGAGGGTGGGTAGTGTTTCCAAAACAAAAAGCTTTAACAAGCGATTGTAGTTTCAAATTGCTTTTTCATGCACTTTAATATCTAAGTTTGAATCCAGCGGACTTCTGCCTGAAGTTTGTGATGCATTTATTGCAGATTTTTGCGTTTTGTGGGAGGACCAAGTCAAAAAAAAAGTCAAACGGGGATTGTGAGGCTGGAACATATCAAAACCAATTTGCTTGAGGTTTACAGGTAATGTGTAGAAAAATAAAACATAAAACAACAACATTTGTATCTTTTTCTAGGTGGGACTTAGAACTTTGTGAATGCCCCTCGTAATAGAGCGTAACAATAAATATGCAAGTCACTCACCCTGGGAAAAAAGCTCTGCCAGTCCTCGGATAAACTCATCATGAGTAACAACTGAATCACCTGAAAGATAGGATGATTATTATTAGGAAACCAAATGAAAGTGGAGGACATTATAATTCGACTCATAACTTTACAACATCACATTTCCAAAATTCTGAAATTAACTTTAATCAGATACTCGAACAATCAGTTGAAAAAAGCAGAAGGTGCCCTTATGTCTGTTTCCGATCCGCATTGAAATCACACTCAGTGGTTGCTTAAAACTGTCCCTGGTTTGTACTTACCGTCCAAGTCAGCCATTTGCAGGATTTGTTCTGCATCGCGCTCGTCGAAGAGATTCTCAGCTTCTGATTGGTCAATGTTCCCATCCTCATTCAGATCAGCAGTGGCAAGGTTATCTTGTACATCTGGAACACAGACGAAAGTTTACTTTTAAACCTTCGTTTACTGAACAATGCAGTTTAAATACTGCAAACACTTCTAATCGTAACGCACACACCCGTGACTTTAGTCCAAACAACAATTTCCATTGAATGAATGGTATGATGCTGTTTTTGGAATTCGTTGTATTTTACGTTTTCTTTTAAAATGAATGGTATCATTTGATGTTAAACACTGCCTTTCTCTTGCCATAAGCTCATTATTTAACTATAACTATATGTACAACTATTCTGCGGAGCCAACAAACAACAAAGGTCCTGGTAAAGCATATTCTCTTTCTCTTCACAACTACATATAGGTAATTCATAACAGTAAATGCAGAAACAGAAATGGTTATAAACGCTGTAAAAATGGCCCATTCTGTCACTAGGTCAGCTGGGTTATCGTAATTTATCTTTACAGTTACAGTTCGGATGGTTGTCAACATTACCATCGTCTTACCTCTCTTTCCTATCAGTCCCAATCTCGCAGCAACGCCAAGACCAGTGATGACTTTACTGCCTCTGATACGGAGCCATCTGCGTCGACGACGACGACGGAAAAGCCCCTCCGTTGGGAGAACAATCAAAGCCACCAAGAGTAAAACCACGAGCAGTCTCATCTGGAAACAGAGAAGGCCATTTGGATGATTAGTTATGCGGAGCAATTATTCGGAGAACAGCAATCGACAACTTTTATCATCTAGACAATTGAAGAAAACATCCAGTGATGTATAGCAATCACAATAACAGTGAACTCAACAAACTGCTTGCACAACGACCTGTGCATCTGCATGGGGACACGGAACAGATTGCTGTATCTGTGACTGTTTTTTGTTCTTTTGGTATCGAACATATGAACAGAAAATGCTCTTATCATTTAATTATGGTTCGAAATTTCAGAACAGTGATGGAAAGAAAATGTTCTTTTCCATTGTGGTTGAAGCGACGAATGGTTCAACATTGTAGTAATTTATGTCGGAGGGTCTGAATCCGAGAATAACAAACGAAAAGGTACATTTACTGCGAGACTGAGAATTCAAATACACACAGAGTGATTTTTGCATTTGATATTGTCAACGTCAATGACGAAAATAATGCAAAAGAATAAACATTCCGAATGGAAATTTCTTAACAGAATCATTGACGAACACTTGTCTCCAAAACGCTGTTTGAGTTCTCAAGAGCTTAAAAGTTGACTTACCCCAAAAGCGAATCTCGAATTTGGATGCCAGGGACCTAATGCTGAGTGGGTTATATAGAATGTACATGCTAACTTTAACAGCTGAGGTGTTTTATGTGATAAATGATGGATACTATTTTTAACACCACATCAAATGTTGCAGATGTGACTAATGCGGGCTGTTCAATTAACGACATCAACCTATCAATTAGTATAAGATATTTATGTTCATGTCAGCACAAAGGATGTTGTTTTCTTAATTTAAAAAAAGTAAATTGTAAAAGGCCAAAGATTCATTATTTCTGCATAATGATTAAGTATGCTCCGATTGTTAAACCGTGTAGCCTTTGATGAAAACTACCAAGATTGTTCAGATGATATCAGTAGTTGCGGTCATCTGGTTTTTCCTTTTCATCCGCCAACATACTGTTAACTTATCGCTATATCTTCTGTAGCCCTTGCTATTCTGCAATTTATATTTTCCATATTTGACCCCCATAAACATAGCTCCTATTCTTCAGACAGCTTAAAACAACAACATTTACGGTCTAATGCACAGCAGTCGAGATAGCTGTTACCTTTGATAGAGAAATGGAAGAACCCAGTTAAGTTATTTCGATTGAGAAAAGAATGGCATGTATGTATATAATTTATTCATATCATAGCATCATGTTGTCATGAATAACATGTAATGAAATGCTCATACATATATTATGTTCGTCTCTATTCACATATGTCAATTACAATTACATTCAATGACACTCATCTCTGCCACTCGTGAAGGTCCTGATTAGAATATTAATCTTCAGCAACCCATGCTTGTCGTAAGAGGCGACTAACGGGATCGGGTGGTCAGGCTCGCTGGCTTGGTTGACACATGTCATCGGTTCCATTTGCGAAGATCGATGCTCATGTTATTGATCACTGAATGGTCTGGTCCAGACTCGATTATTTACAGACCGCCGCCATATAGCTGGAATATTGCTGAGTGCCGTGTAAAAAAGTTTCCCCGCATAAAAAAGATACCTTTTAACTGATTTTACCTGTTTATATTAGGCGACAGGCCTGGTAGGTACCCGGACATAGAAAGTGGTAATAATATGTTCTTTAAATGTGTGATTCAGGGTAAAATGTTTGTCAAAATCACCAAAATGTGCATATCTTCAATGATAGTATAACATTTTGAGTGAGTATTTCAAAGTAAATATTCATCTAATGTGAGCACAACAGATTAGATTTTCGACATAATGAGTGAGTGAGTGAGTTAATCTTTAACGTCACATCGGCAATATCTCAGCCATATCGTGACGAAAACAATTTATATGATACAAAAATGAAAACATTGTGAAGAGTTGAACCTGTCGACAATGGACAGTAAAACAACTAGAGTGAGTGAGTTAATATTTATCGTCACACAGACAACTAGAATATCACAGATAAAAATGTAAAACTAGTAATTAAATCTAAAACATTTTAACTTTTTTGACATAAGGTATTGCCCCTTTCGCCCATACCCAGAACAAATCTTTACATGGTTTAGTGTTTTTAGAATTTTTGTTTAATATGATGTCTCCATACAAGTGTAATCCACGTTACCTCATGAAAATGACCTGGATCCGGTTGTATCATTGCTTCATTAACTAATGTCAACATTAAACCCTAATGATACATTAAATCCTTAATGCACCATTATTAGTGGCAACGTTAATAACGGTTGTATCAAACACTTATTAGCGTATCATTATCTAATGACGTCCTAATGTAAATGTTTTCATTAAATCCCGGGATTCCCCTACATTTTTCCCACAATTCCGAGATGTAAACACGAAACCTCGGAACAAAAACAAACATTTCGTCTGCTGTGAAGAAACACGTCTAAATAATTCTGAAACGTCGCCGATAAATCTAGAATCGGTTGGGATGTTTTGGAAAATACACGAACACGAACGCCGAATTGAGCTTTCCGCCATATTGGATAGTGTTTACAAAATCAAGTTTTGCTAAGGCCGGTATTATGACACCTATTACATCACGTATATTTCATATTCAGTTGTGAAAAATGCATCGCTGAATTCCTCATACTTTTTAGAATCAACTTACAAATGGTCTTTGTCTAGAAAAAAACGAAACATACTGGGTGTGAAAACGGAGCGTTGTGCTCATAACACAGCGCTTGCTAGAAAAGTAAACAAAGCGAAAATCAGATTTTATACTGGGCAGCATTTTCTCAAGTTTTCGGACATCAGTTTGTCTATTCGTAGCATGCTAAGCTCAATATTTTTAGAATATGCACGGAAAGAGTTTTGTAGCAAGAACTAGAAAATTAAAAACAGATACAATACTGAAATTTGTGTTGCCATAAGAAAGTTCTGTGTAGCGTGACGCCATGCCAGACGCAAAATCATGGAGAACGACATAGGCAATTATCGGTATTTCTGACTTTTTCAATGAAAACAATAAAAACAAATAACCAGACGCAGATAATCAGAATGTTTCCGATTACTTACATCATACATTTATGGACAAAGGTTCCCTCGCAAAATCGTGGGCACCCATATCCACGAAGCCGCCATTTCATGAGAAATCTGTCATTGGTAGTGATGTCATACGTCAACATTGTTGGACATATGTGGCAATTTCTTTGAGATGAAGGTCGGTTGAATAAGAGTAAACACAATCACACTGTCCTGTGGATTACACTTTTATTATTAATGTATACTTTGCGTATCGCTCACATGTGATTTGTAATGAAACTAACTTCATTATCAACATTTAGTATTTTAAACCTAAGTAAAACTGACACAATAGATAAAAATGATTTGTTATATCATGAAATGTAAGTGTGCACACGTCTTAAAGGATATGTCTTGTTCATTGAATTGTTTATGTTGTGTTACAGACAAAACAATGGCGTATAATCATTCTCCAGGTGCGCGTTTGTCACAAATGTTTTGAATATGATTGTTTTTGATAATTCCGTGAACAAAACATCACGAAAATATAGTGTCCTTATTCACAGCAAATTGCAGTGACTTGGTATGAAGCATAGCGGAGTGAGGCCCCCTTATCTTTATAAGCGTACATGACCTTTATGTAGCCATTTGACGTCATAGGGGAAAATCCATTTTCAACACATATACAAGATTGAGTGTATAACGTTATATATAAGAACACAAACTAATTTAATACATACTTATGTCATTCAGGTATCAGGCAGAATTTTGTTCGCTCACACTTTCCGTAAAGATGCCAAATTGAAAATATAGTAGCACAGTACTTTTATCAGTGCACGATAAAAAGCAGAGACATTTACTGTTGTTAACGCATTACAAAATTAGGAGTTACATTTAGCAGTGTCTACTTTTCAAACTGAGTTTATACCATGAGATAGGACATTTAATACTCTACATTTCTGTGTAATTTTATAGCTGTAGGTAGATCCAGTGCGGCGCAAACGAAATTCTGGCGCAATGTTCACTTTTCCAGTAAGTTTAATGACGCTCTAATGATACCCCAGGAACTAATGACGCGCTAATGACAACACGATGTCATTAAAACGTTAGTACAACAGAATGTAATGATACATTACTTAATGAACGCTTAATGGCACGTTAATGCTTCATTAAAGTTTGATCCAACCGGGTCCAGATAATTATTCTTAAAAGTATGTGTATTTATTGGATAATATGCCTTATTTACAGTTTTATATTGGGTCAATACAATATCAGTCTCATAGCCACTAAATTTACGTTTGTGAAATATATTTCCAGTAACACTTAGTTAAGTGATTGGTCAATTTATGCAAATTAGTTAACGCTCATTTCAGTTCCGTTGCATCCTGGTACAACACACCTCCAGTGTATGCATGCCTGTCTTACTTTTTTCTTGCTGTACAGATAACCTTGAAAGAAATACTTGACTTGTTCCCATCTGCGACGTAACAAAATCTACTTTCTGTAAACCAGCCATAATGGCATAATGTTTCTAGTCTAATACTGCAAAATGCGCAGCAGGAAGGGAAATAAAATTTAAAATATTCCCTTTCTATAAAATTAATACTGCTGATGCCATGCAGCGATAGCTTAAGAAACCTTTTCATTAAAGAATTGTGTCCATTGTGTAATCGTTGTCTATTTTTAACAGTGAGCAGATAATCCTTCATTATCAGTATCCATCGTGGGACACCAAGGTGGGATTGAATTAAATTTATTTCTGAATAGGCCAGAGGCCAAATTACTGGTTACAATTCAGATTGCAATAATGCACATATAGGCATATCTCCTATGGTACTGATAAATGAAAGCTAAATATAACAACATTGTGTGGTGACAGTATGTTAGCAACAAACAAGGATATAAGGATATGTGATTGGCAACTTGGTTATTTTAAAAACACTGTTTTACACTTATAAACTTATATGTAATCGGATGTTGGTACAGATTACAAGTCAACATAATGGCAGCAAATGCAAATATTATAGGCACGTTTCTCACCAAATTGTTGCCTGGTGACAGCATATTGAAAACAGGAAATATCTAGTTTGTCTTAGCAAACATTTTATCATTACCTCTGTATTTAAGGACATGATAGACAAACTTGGCTAACTTATTATATTATATTCAGACTTATTTTTCACAATTGACAAACTTGTACATACTCGGATTTTGGTACAATAGATACAATTTGGGTAGAATAGATACCTAGGACTAAAAAAACGAGGGACATATGATATTTATCACTGATATTAGTGTTAATATTTAATAATGATAACGCTAACACTAATAATACAAGTAATATTCGTATGTATGCCCACCACTGTTTTGCATCAAGAAAATCCCGTCACCAAACATTGTGATTGCATGCCATTATACTTATACTTTGTAGTATAGTGTGAGTGAGTGAGTATGGTTTTACGACGCTTTTAGCAATATTCCAGCTGTATCACGGCGGGGGACACCAGAAATTGGCTTCACACATCGTACCCATGTGGAGAATCGAACCCGGGTCTTCGGCGTGACGAGTGAACGCTTCAACCACTAGGCTACCCCAGCGCCCCTTGTAGTATAGACATATGGCCTCTTCGGTACTGGAATTAAAGAGATCTGTATTTTGTATTACGGATATCTCTCGACTTTTTAACGCGCCTCTGTGTTGTTGACTGCATCGTAAAAGAGGAAACTTGTAAGTTACAGATATAAGTTCCACAAATATTAACCCCCAATCAGGTTTCAAAGCAATATAATTCGTGTCAGTTATAAGCATATGGTAAAGGATGTTTTAACAGACTTAAGGAAGAAAGAATTGTTTTGAACATTTAAATTAACGATATAAATCATATGATAAATTGTATTATTTTGGTTTATTGTTTCATGAAACGGTAGAGTCAAGCTTTGCTTATGACAAACTGACGTTTCTGAAGAAAGATTGAAACAGAATCCTACTGGCTATAGCCCATCGTAGTGTCATAAACCATGTTGTGTTGTTTGTAATCTAACCTGACCCGTGAAGATCCGGGTTAGAATAGGTCTTCAGCAACCCATGCTTGTCATAAGAGGCGACTAACGGGATCGGTTGGTCAACTAGGTAGATCGATGCTCATGATGTTCATCACTGGATTGTCTTATCCAGATCCTATCCCACAAAATAATTCCATAGCCCGAAATTTGAGTGTAGAAACTAAGCAAAAGATAGCAAAAATAAATGAGAATAAGATATTGTCGGCATGACACAAGTTTCATCATTAAACTGCTAATATGATGAACAGTTTTATCATTCCATAATCTTGCACGACTTAAAAGTGTATTATAACTTAGCCAGTCGGGAGGAGTGATATATTCTCAAAATGACCCCATGAAAAATTCACTAGCCAGTCAGACCAGTGACTGTAGAGATTTACTGACCTGACTGGATTTTAGTACCCACGGGCAAACGGAACTGTGTCTATTTCGCACACTGAGGAGCTGACAATTCAATTCAAGTCAATTCTTCATTCTCATAAACCACCTTGGTGGTACAAGATCATATATTGTTTACATATATACAAATACAAATTCAAGATGACAGACAAACAAAGGAAAACAACATATTAACTGTTTTTTCTGACAAGAGATGATAGATGTATGATATAGTTTGATAAATTTACTATGTCTCGAGATGTTTTTGCAGATAATATTTTTGTAAACTTTGTTTTATTGGGAAAAGAGGTTAGATGGGTGGGTAAATATTGTTTCTTCAAAGTATCTAGTGCTTTGCTATGAAAAATGTTTATTCATCTGCGATGCTTTTAGAAGTGCATAAACACGTTCTCTCGTCCCTTGGAATATTATACCAGCGACTCGTCTCAATAGGTAAAACCGCCTCCGTGGTGTAGTGGTTAGAGCGTCCGCCCGGAGAGCGGAAGGTCGCGGGTTCGATCCCCGGCCGCGTCATACCAAAAGACGTTAAAATATGGTACTTGCTGGCCCCTGTCAGGCGCTCGTCATTAATGGGTACAACAAGGACTGGTCGACTCGGAGTCGGTATAATGTGGGGTATTCATGCTTAACTGCGGCATGGTATCTGAGTGAGCTAGCACTACAAAACCAACTTAAATCTGAGGTAGTACAAGAAGCCGCACGTACACATACACACGCATGCACGTCGTCATATGAGCGAAATATTCTCAAGTACGACGTTAAACCCAATTTCACCTCACCTCACCTCAATAGGTAAACTATGGTTATTTGTTCTAAATCTCAATAAAGAAATACGTTTTGGAAGGAGTACATATGCATCAAAATTAGGAAATGGCTTCAGGTGTTGATAGTAAATTCCCTTGGGACTAGAAATAATGTCTTTTTGCCAGTTTTGGATAAATTGATCGATAAGAATGTGTTCAACTTTTGAGACCAACCACTGGGTTGTACACGTTGAGGGATTTTGAAAACCATACGATAGTCCAGTATTGTCTAATATATTTTTACGTGCGAGAGCCAGGGATTATCTTTTTTATTTATTGTTCTTTGATGTGGTAAATAATTGTAAATTAAGTTGGTAAGCTTAAATAAACCTTCTTGGTAAGTTAACTTGCGCCAAACGTTTATGTATCATAATTCTAATGGGGAATCTTCCTAGTTCTAAATACTGTAATGATTTAATTTCTGAATCCTGTAATGAGTCTCAGGAATTTTAAATGAATTTTCTCCAAAATGTCAATGCTTTCGAAATACCCGAGTTCTGCACCACAGGCCAAGATAATTATTACCATTAAGTCAAATGCTAACAATAAACAGTCTGGAGGCAAACCTAACCTTCTAGCTTTTTTCACTAAACTATACATTGCTTTTGAAGCACTATTGCCTACAGTTTCATACTTGATACGAGTTTCCTATTTCAATTGAGCGTTATACCGAGGTAGGTTTAACTATGAACTATTTCAAGTAAATCGCCATCCAAATGAAACTTAACTTTTATGCATTTTGATGGTCCTGACATGGATGGTAAATGACATTCAATATCATTTATGAAAATAGAGAATAATAATGGTGACAGGTTTTCCCCGTCTGACGTCATGAGAAGTACATGAGAAGTAGTTTGATTCGTCATTATTACATTGTACAAGTGATTTGATATTGTTATACAATGATTTAACAAGATTCGGGAAGTTACCCTCTATACCAACCATTTGCGTTTTTTGTCCACAATCCCAATCGCCAAACAGTATCGAAACCTTTGTAAAGTCGATAAAGGCACAATAGAGTTTGTGCTCTCTCTCTCTCTCTCTCTCTCTCTCTCTCTCTCTCTCTCTCTCTCTCTCTCTCTCTCTCTCTCTCTCTCTCTCTCTCTCTCTCTCTCTCTCTCTCTCTCTCTCTCTCTCTCTCTCTCTCTCTCTCTCTCTCTCTCTCTCTCTCTCTCTCCTCTCTCTCTCCTCTCCCTCTCCCCCCCCTCTCTCTCTCCTCACAGTATCACCTTTGCGACGTAAGTTCCACATATTGTAGCCATATTTCGAACATTAATCAGATTACATTGCCATGTAACCGACTCAAATAATTCTGTAAATGTTAGTTTTAAATTCCTCACAGGAACGTTCAAACATGTATTGGTGATTGACGTGACCATAGAGATATATCAAATGTGAAAATATGTCCAAGTGTAACTCAGTTTTAGAAATCTGTAGAATTGACTAAAGCATAAAACTCACATTTAAAATGAAAGTACATTTTCTGTACGTTTAATTCATTTAAAATGATCATAGCGAATCTAATGTATACGACAGCCACAATGTATTTTAATTGAAAATAACTGCTTCTACCCAAGAGCACACAGAAATGACATAATTCAAGTCTAATGTGTCGTTTTTGACTGGCATGCAATTTTCTCAGCTGATTTTCTTTCTGATGACCGTTTGTAACTTGCAACTTGCTATTGAGTTGGATCGGTGGGGTAGCCTTAGTGGTTAAAGTTCGTTCGTCAAGCCGAAGGCTCGGATTCTATTCATCACATCTGTTTAATGTGTGAAGCCCATTTCTGGTGTCCCCCGCCGTGATATTGCTGGAATATTTGCTGAACAGGCGTAAACCCACTCACTCACTTTTGAGTTATTCATGTGACAGGCATCTGATGTTATCAGTTAATTAGTAGATCAGATGATACTGATCTAATATCCTGCTGGACAGCATATTTGATATCACGTGTGTGACGTGTGACTTCCGTGAGAATAACACATTCAACCGTCAACACCTGAGACACCTCTGACATTATGTATTAGAAACTGATTGACGTGTTGACGACAAAACATGGTTGAGGTAAAATTTGTCATTGCCTGAGGGCAATTGCCATCAGTATTTGAAATGTATGTGTGTGTGCGTGAGTGGTAAATTATAACTAAAATATCACAGATATAATTGTAAAACTAATATACAAATCTAACATATCTTAACTATGCAAGACAATACAATATAAAACACGGGCTATAGATCGCCAACAACTGAAGGTACATCACCATACTAGGGACCATGGGACTTACAGTACCTTTACTGCCTGCATGGACCCTAGCTGGATTTACATCATCCCTTCAGCCATTGGCAATTACAGTAAAAAATCAAAATAACAGATATTCTAAGATTAAAAACATTTGGTATGAAAAAACCTTTGAATTTGAAATGTATGTATTACAGGTAACTAGATAAGTATTTTCCTACAAAATATCAAGATAAAGCATGATTGACATTTGAAGCGTGGTAAATTAATCATTATTCATACATTTTGTTTAATAAACTGTATGTTTTCTATTAATATTGCATGTCGAATTTAGGGAAAATGAAAACATAAGCAACTTATAAAGATCAAAGCAAGAAGGGTTACAGAATATTAGCGATTAGTTAACAGAATGTTGGCAGATGTAAGAGGTAGAATAAGAGGACTGAACACTACTGATATGATCTGAACTATTTGTAGGTAGTCTTCATTATGATGATATGGTTAAACAATCTGAGCATATGTAATTATCATTTATTTATTTATTTTTGCCTATTATAATGCAGTTGTTTGTGTTGACATGAACATAGATAACTTATACTTATTATTGATAGCTTGGTGCCATTAATTAAACAGTCCTTATTAGTCACATATTGTGGTGTGTGATGTGGTGTTAGAAATAACATCCATCATTTATTACATTAAACACCTCAGCTGTGAAAGTGATCATGAACATTCTATATAACCCACTCAGCATTGTGTTCCTGGCATCCACATTCGAGATTCCCTTGAAGGTAAGTCAGTCTTTACGCTCTTTGCAAGCTCAAGCTCGAACAGTATTTTGGAAACAAGTGCTCGTCAACGACTCTGTTAAGAGATCTTCATTCATGATGTGTTTTTCTTTGCATTAAGTTGCAAATGTTATATGTTAACAACCCTGTGTGTGTCTATGATTCTCAGTCTCACGTTTTCGGTTGTTGTTCTCGGCTTCAGACCGTCCTATACCATCCTCACAAAGAACCCAAATGATCACAGCATTTTCTTTCCACCACTGTCCTCGCAAAAGTGAGGTGAGGTGAAATTGGGTTAACGTCGTGCTTGAGAATATTTCGCTCATATGACGACGTGCATGCGTGTGTATGTGTATGTGCGGCTGCTTGTACTAGCCCAGACTTAAGCTGGTTTTATAGTGCTAGCCCACTGAGATACCATGCCGCAGTGAAGCATGAATACCCCACTCAGACACAGTATACTGACTCCGAGCCGACCAGTCCTTGTTGTACCCATTAATGCCGAGCGCCAGACAGGGGCCAACAAGTACCATATTTTAACGTCTTTTGGCGTGACGCGGTCGGGGATTTAACCCGCGACCTTCCGCTATTCGGGCGGACGCTCTAACCACTACACCACGGAGGCGGTCTCCTCGCAAAAGTAATGTAAAGTCGAACCATGAATTAAATGATGAGAGCATCTTCTGTTCATCTGTTTTATGCGTCCCCTACTACCCCTACACACTCAATTATTCACCTACACTTTTTGGGATCAAAAGGTGTAGGGGTAATAGGAGTGAGGGTGGGGGGTGGGGGGTTGTCTTCAATTAACACTGTAGATGATTTACACCTTCCCGTATAAAATGGACTCTTTCAATCTGTACAAACAATATATTTAACTTATACGGTATATATAATTTATTTGTGGACAAAAGAAGTTTATAAATAATTCGCACCTGCTAAAAGGTATCGTATGTCATTTACATTGACATGTATATATTTTTCTCATTTTAACAATATCTATAAAATGCACATAAATATTAAAATGGATTGTACCATCAAATATTAATGTAATAGTATAAGAATGTAAAGTTGCTAAAAATACAAAATCAATTGTGTTACTGAGAAATCAAAGCTTAATATGCTCATAGTCTATATCAAGACCCAAGTTTCTTCAGAAATGAGCCAAGCCCGTTTGTTAATTGGGTGAGTCCACTTGTTAGTTGGGTAGAACCAGATCAAAGTATAGGGGTACTGCGAAAATATGCATTGATTAAGTGTAGGTGAACTGGGTTGTAGGTGAAATGAGAGTGTAGGGGCTATGGGTGTGAACCTGTTTAATAGCGAAAACACGTAATACAACAAAGATACAGCAATATGTTTAGCGTCCCCATCTCGTTATGCAGGCAGTTTGTTGAGTCCACTGTTATTGTGATTCCTATACATGTAATCTCTGGATGTTTGCTTCAATTGTCTAGATGAGACTGCTCGTGGTATTACTCTTGGTGGCTTTGATTGTTCTCCCAACGGAGGGTCTGTTCCGTCGTCGTCGACGACGCAGATGGCTCCGTATCAGAGGCAGAAAAGTTATCACTGGTCTTGGCGTTGCTGCGAGATTGGGACTGATAGGAAAGAGAGGTAAGACGATGGTAATGTTGACAACCATCCGATCTGTAACTGTAACTACGAATTTCTGTAACCTTTTGACGATATCTAGTCAAAGAAGGGTCCGTTTCAAAGCGTTTGTTACCTTTTTGTATCTACATTCACTGATATGAATTACCTATACGTTTGACAGAAAGAGAATATGCTTTACCAGCACCTATATTGTTGTGTTTTCTTCACAGAGTAGTTGGGCATACCGTATAGTTAAATACTGATCGTGTGATAAGAAAAAGGGAACGTTTTGCATGAAAGGATATCATTTATCTTTCATAAAAGAAACGAAACAAATTAATGAAACAAATTCCATTAACAACATGCAATGCAAATTGTTATTTCGACCAATCAGAGATGAGAGGTGGTTACAGTAACTAAACACATTGATCAGTCCGCCAAGGTTTAAATGAAACTGTCGTGTATGTTCCAGATGTACAAGATGGCCTTGCTTCTGCTGATCTGAATCAGGATGGGAACATTGACCAATCAGAAGCTGAGAATCTCTTCGACGAGCGCGATGCAGAACAAATCCTGCAAATGGCTGACATGGACGGTAAGTACGAACCAGGTACAGTTTTAAGCCAGCCACGTGTGTGCCATTGATTGAACTGATTACAATTATTTTGTGAATTTTGGAAATCTGACAAATCCAAAACAATATTGATACAGTGGGCAAGTGCACAAAAGAATAACATGTTTTTGCGTGCTGAAAATATCCTGTGAGTAGGCGACATAACGATTCCTTAATCAGCGTAACATAGATCTTGAACTGCCTTGTTTATTTCATAACGTCGAAGGGTTAGAAATTGTAATATGACGCGTTGTAAATTGTAATAAGCCTGTCGTTTTCTTTGTCATTGTCTCGCTGTCATGTTTCAGGTGACTCAGTTGTCAGTCATGATGAGTTCATCCGAGGAGTGGCAGACCTTTTCTCTCAAGGTGAGCTTTGTTCTATTTCATCGTATATAACTCATATGCCTACCACTTCCTGACCCGTGAAGATAGGGTTAGAATTGATCTTCAGTAACCCTTGCTTGTCGTAAGAGGCGGTTAACGGGATCGGGTGGTCAGGCTCGCTGACTTGGTTGACACATGTCATGGTATCCCGTTTGCATAAGTCGATGCTAGTGCCGTTGATCACTGGACTGTCTGGTCCAGATGATTATTACATACCTCTGGCATATAGCTGTAATATTGCTGAGTTGGGCATAAAACTAAACTCCCCACTTCCTTCTCTGTATGTTGATTTTTCTCTTATAGATGCTGAGTAGATACTTCGATACAAGTACAAGAGGATGAAAACACACCTGAGCAATTCTTCTGGAAATTTGCAAATAAAAAAGTACGCAACAAAGTGTTTTTATATTGTCATTTTAAAATTACTTTGACAATCCGTAAAACAACAAGCAACAAACTACAAAGTCTTACACAAGAGAAGGATGTCTACATCTTTATATACAGTTCCTTCCTGAGAACATATTGTATTCACTTCTAGGTTTATTGCCTTTTTGAAAATGAACTTGACCTCCCATTCATCTGACTGATCATGACATGTCTTCCTATGGAATCATTGTAAGATGTTACAGCAGACAAACTTAACCATGCTTGTAGGATTAAGCTAAATAGAGAATTGATCACTTATCTAGCACATTATACGTTGTTCACAAACGTACATAGGGACCAGTGCACAACGCATTTAATTTTGAACTCAGAAGCACGGGTATCGGATCATAATAAGGAGTAACAGAGTTAGGCAATTAGGCAATACCGATGACACCAAATCTAGCAGCATACAAGAAAAAAAATTCAGAGTTAACTCCTTTCATCGATTTGCATTCGCAAAACATCGGAAATTTCCGTACATCAAATATGACTTCATTAGTCGAGATAAAGAATTACTATCACGAAGTACCAAATGAATTCCCACAGTTCGGCATTTCCAGCGGGTAACATAGAAAATGTTACTCGCTTGTAAGCGGGATACGCTGGAAAAAAATCAGAAAAGTGCTCAGCCAATCAGAAAACGACATTTATGTGTGAGGTTTAAGGACATTTAAGGAACAACATAACTGCACAGTTAGCCATTAGTGATGAACTACTCAAACAAGTTATTAATCCTTTGTAAATTACTTAAAGAGGAGTTACATAACACTTTCCACTTTTTCCGCATCAGTATTATGACTGTAGAGAATATATAAATATCGTATTCGATTGACTTTTGACTTAATTTGTAAAGGTTCCAGCCGTCCGTACATTTCAATCCATATGCACTAGATTTTCAAATGATCCCACAATGAGAGAATATGGCCACACTCTTCTGTGATGATACGATTATCATCCTGTTGTAGAATGTAGGACATTGTAAACATGACGTTTCAGTTCAATACACATGTAGGTTAAAACCAATTCTTAAACTTGTTCTCTGCGACCCAGAATTTAAGAAAATGTAATGGGTTTGCCATGAGTCCTAACCTTTCCACCATGGAGCACACGTGGACATGATCAGGATACGCCTTCGTTAAACGCCGAACGTGGAGAGCGCTTCAGGAGGAGTGGACAGGAACCCCTGACGTGTGCATCCAAACATTATTTGCTTTATTTTATCTGTTGCAGTATACCTGACCTTAGAATAATAGAATAATGTGTTCTGAACATTCAACTGTCAGACAGCTTCAACTTTCTAACGAAATAAATTTCAAGTGCATTCAATAAGACAGTGATATTCTACAAATTGCGAACAAATAAAGATTATGTAAAGTCTCTGATCTCAAGTGACAATATGTCCAAAATATTTGACCTAAATATCAAAGCAAGCGATCGTGTCACGTGTTTCAAACATGTCATAGTTAGCATACACCCCAGCTCATCCACTGCTACTGAATACAAAACTAATTCAGAATTGGGACAAACATTTTGTTAGATAAAAGAAGTACACTGTGAAATTACTCTCAACTACTCAAAAGTAAAGTACGTAGGTGAGCAATCCAAGCTTCGAGCATAAGTATTAAGTACTTATACCATAATATAATGTATCTATTTTGATGACACAGCAAGTTACATTTGGCTGGATTTTTCAAATTGTATAACTGGATATTGATCAGTTTCAGGTTATGTGTATCCAACGGAGATTTAACATCAGAACAGAAGAAACGCCTGAGAAATATTTTCTCGGTGTTCTATATATACACTTACGTATCATATTTGTATCGCCAATATCATTACAGGAATAAAATTAGTCAGTGTATTACTCATACAATATGGATAAGCCTGACACTGGACGTTGATCCTAAACCTTAACAATGTGTAGAGGAGACATTCACACAACTGATGGATATATTACGTAACAGAGCATTCGCGGACTGAATATTTGCTAGGCATTGTTTCCCTGGAAGAAGAAATCTCTGTCAGTTTAGATTCCAATTTAGACATGGTATCAAATAACAACCTTATGTGTTCACGGAGATTGTGGATCACAACCAAACAAACCCTTGAAGTGTTATTGTTGTTCAATTCATGCCTCTTGTCGTGACCAGGCTTATAACGTTCATCTAACTCAAACTTCCAATGTCAACTTGGCCAATTACATCCCATTATTCCTGCTTGGCGGCACCAAGTTTGTTAAAAGTGGTATGCGATTCTTGACGGTGACTTACACACCGTCCAAAGACATCCCAGACATCTTTGATCGGTGATACGTCTTGACTAAGTGCTGGTGGTTATGTTCTCTTGTAGGAGGTAATCAGTAACCTTGTGTGCTCTTGGTGTCAATGTCGATGCGCAAATGGCATCACGTATGAATCAAGGATGTTGTCACGATAGTAGTGCCAATTGACACCCCCGTAAATAATAGGCAAAGATGTTCAGCCATTTACGGTGATCTCATCTGGGAGCCTGTCGTTAGTCGATCAGGAATGCGTCTGTCACAAACGTTATTTGTCTGTCTTATCGTGAGTGTAATCTAATACCTACTGATTGTCAAACGTTTAGAGATCGAGCGACAATGCTCTGTCTTGTTCCAACTTTCAACATGTCATTTAAGGTAGCCGTTCCTTGCGTGACAGACACAACATGTCAAAACCGTTCAATTGAGTGTATAACAACACATTAGAAGTACGCTGTTTTATATCACTCACATGCTTCACAGTGAATTTTGGATGCTACTCCGACATGTTCACGTGCACAAGGAAAACCAATGCACGAAGCTACTGTGTTTGCTATCGGGAATTTTATAATCAAGTTCTAAATCCCAATCCAGTCATGTAACTTGGTTTTCCACGAATTGGAAATACCCTAACGTTTTAAATAAAGTATTTTTCTTAATAGAGTGTAATACCAATGTAGATAATAATTTAAGGAACGTTTCATAATGAAACCTGTAGAGATTGAAGTGGAATATACAGTTTAGTATGAATGCACAGGCATACAGATTATACACACGACATTATCTTGCAAATATTTATTTCCAAACATCATATTACATCTATAAACGCTCTTGTTTTCAAATATTTATTCAGCATCTGAAACAAAGAATATGCGCAGATAAAGATGTGATCATTTGCTAATTACCATCCCTAGAAGAAAAACGACGACATTTAAGGTGACATGTATTAGGATGTAACAATAAATGCCAGTCACTCACCCTGAGAGAAAAGCTCTTCCAATCCTCGGATAAACTCATCGTGACTAACAACTGAATCACCTGAAACGCACAAAGAGGAAACATAGGATGATTATTAGTATAGCAAATGAAAGATTGCTCAAATTATGTTTTTGATAATCGTACAATCAACGGCTACAAGCCCTTTTTGAAACATACTGGGGATGTCTTGCATACCAGGAAGTGTCCTTATGTCTGTTTCCGATCCGAACACACGTGGCTGGCTTAAAACTGTACCTGATTCGTACTTACCGTCCACGTCAGCCATTTGCAGGATTTGTTCTGCATCACGCTCGTCGAAGAGATTCTCAGCTTCTGATTGGTCGATGTTCCCATCCTGATCCAGATCAGCTGAGGCAAGGTCATCTTGTACATCTGGCACATACACGACAGTTTACTGATCAATGTATTTTAGATAATGTGAACACTTCTCATCATAACGAACACTACCCTGATTTGAGTGGAAACACCAATTTGCATTAAGTGAATGGCATGATGTATGATGTGTTTTGAATTTCTTTCATTATAAGTTGTTTTTGTTTTTAAAAAAGATTGAAGAAATCAATTGATGTAAAAGGTTGCCTTCTTCTAGCCATAAGCTCATTATATACCTATATAATGTACAACCATTCTGTGTAGAAAACAAAACAATACAGGTGCTGGTAAAGCATTATTATTTCCCTTTCTCTTCACAACTAGATACAGGTAATTTATAACAGTGATTCTTTGACGAGACAATCTTGAAAGTCAGCTGCGTTATCGTAATTCATAGTTGTCAACATTACCATCAAATATACATGAATGCAGACTTGATCTCGTCACTATATGGCTGAAATAATGCCGATGTGACGTAAAGCCCAACTGAACTCAACTCGACATTACCATCGTCTTACCTCTCTTTCCTATCAGTCCCAATCTCGCAGCAACGCCAAGACCAGTGATGACTTTTCTGCCTCTGATACGGAGCCATCTGCGTCGTCGACGACGACGGAACAGCCCCTCCGTGGGGAGAACAATCAAAGCAATCAGGAGGAATACAACGAGCAGTCTCATCTAGACAATGAGTGGAAACATCCAGTGATTTATAGGAATCACAATAACAGGGGACTCAACAAACTCCTTGCACAACGACCTGCATTGGGACACTAAACAGACAGCTGTATCAGTGACTGTATTACTGTCCCATGACACAGATGGACAGAAAATGTTCTTAATCATTTAATTCATGGTTCAGCATTTTAGTAGTTTGCGTGGAACGGTCTGAATCCGAGAATGACAACCGAACAGTTACATTTACTGCGCAACTGAGAATCAATATACAAATACAGAACTGTTTGCATTTAACATTGTCAACGTCAAGTACGGAAATAACGCAAAAGAATACATTTCTTAACAGAATCGGTGACGAACACTAAGTCTTGTCTCTAAAACACTGTTAACTATGAGGTCTCAAAGAGCTTAAAATTAGACTTACCTTAAAGCGAATCTCGAATTTGGATGCCAGGGACTCAATGCTGACTGGGTTATATAGAATGTACATGATCACTTTCACAGTTGAGGTGTCTAATGTGATAAATGATGGATACTATTTTTAACACCACATCAGATGCTGCAGATGTGACTAATGCGGACTGTTCAATTAATGACATCAACCTATCAGCGACTATAAGTTATTTATGTTCACTTCAACACAAAGGATGGTGTTTTTCCTAACTCAAAATAAGCTATACTCAGCGTCATTAGTGAAGGGTCAAGCTACTGGCAACACTATTTCTTAAAAAGTTGTAAATTCTTCGTTTGTATTTGAAATATACACAACTGAATGTTTTACAAAATTTCTTAACAGTATGGAAAACATATTACATTCTTTAACCTCCGATACATTCTGTTACAAATGGCACATTTTTTATTCAAGGCTTTGATGAAAACTACCTAGACTGTTCAGAGGATATCATTAGTTGCAGTCGTCTGGTTATACCTTTACATCCGCAAAAAATTCTGCAATTTATATTTTGCACATTTCTTTCTTTTCCATAATTTCGCAATTTGATATCCATATCAATTAATCCAGTACGGTTCAAATGTCATCCTTGAAGTGTCTGGATGTTTGGTGGGGAATTACTTAATATCCAGTTACCTAAAATATATATGTTTCAAATACTAAATTCGATAGATACTCCCCGTGATGACAACTTCTACCTCTACCACGTTTTGTCGTCAACAATCATGTTCTACTTACTATTCCACATCCTATTAGAGGAGTAAAGATTCCAAAGTCGAATTTCAGATGATATATAACTTGTACATTGTTGATGCCACGACAATGTTCAGTACTTGCAATTAAATACATCTCCAAGTATAACTTTGGCAAAAGCATCAGTACTCAGGTTGATTAATTTAACAAGTTATGTACAGAATGAAACAGATAGCACTGGAGCTTCTTTGACATGCTATTGACAGGATAAATTAACCTTTAGGTTTTCTTGGGGCGGTGGGGTAGCCTAATGGTTAAAGCGTTGGCTCGTCGCGCCGAAGACCCGGGTTCGAATCCCCACATGGGTACAATGTGTGAAGCCCATTTCTGGTGTCCCCCGCCGTGATGTTGCTGGAATATTGCTAAAAGCGGCGTAAAACCAAACTCAGTCAGTCAGTTTAGGTTTTCTTAATCATATAATTCGGTTACAGAGTATTTAGTGAGTTTCTAACATTGTGAACATTTGATTATCCACTCAACACGCCCCAAATTATTCAGGTTTTTCTTCTTCTGTGTTTCTATTTTAATCCGTCTATAGCTTTATTTTGTTGCAGCGGGTACAGCAACGCGCTCTTGTCTTATTTAGTGGAAATACCATACATTGTAGAAATCCACACAGAAATAAATGAACAGTTATTTATCAATGTAAATGTTTTCACCTACACACTATCACCTCTGTGACGTAGGTTCCACACACTGTATACAAACTTCAAACACTGATTTGATCCCATTGTCGTGTAACAGACAATTTTAATATGTATTGTTGACTTTGGTGAAATATGTCCAAGTGTAACTTAGTTTTAGAAATCTGTAGAACTGACTAACGCATAAACATTAAACTATTTAAGTACATGTATCTGTGTATTAACTAAACTCTGACGATCGTTTGTAATTCGCAATTTGCTATTGAGTTATTCATGTGACAACCATTTGATGTGATCAGTTAATCATCAGATCAGATGATACTGATCTAATATCCTGCTGGACAGCATATTTGATATCAGGTGCGTGACCTGTGACTTCCTTGACAACAACACCGTCACCCGTCGACACCTGACACAACTCTAAGTGAGTTACAACTTAACTGGATAAGTAATTCCCTTCAAAATATCCAGGAAATTCATGATTGACATTTTCACCGTTGTGAATAAATCAGTACTCATACATTTTGTTTATGAATTGTCAGTTTAAAATTACATGTCGAATTTATGGAAAATTAATTTAAAAAATGCAAAATATAAATATCTAAGTAACAAGGGCTACAGAATACATAAGTTAACAGAATGTTGGCAGATGCAAAGGTAGAACTAGTGGACTGCAACTGTTGAAATCATCTTTACTATGTGTAAATAGTTTTCATCAAAGATCATAAGGTTAAACAATCGGAGCATATTTAATCATCATTCAGAAACACAGATCTTTGCATATTATAATAATAGTTTTTTGGTGAAATAAGACGACACAATTCCATGTGTTGACATGAACATAAATCACATGTACTAACTGATAGCTTGATGCCATTAATTAAACAGTGCTTATTTGTCACATATTGTGGTGTGTGATGTGGTGTTAAAAATTGTATCCATCATTTATTACATTAAACACCTCAGCTGTGAAAGTGATCATGCACGTTCTATATAATCCACTCAGCATTGAGTCCAAGCATCCAGATTCGAGATTCTCTTGAAGGTAAGTCAATCTTTAGACTCTTTCGTAGCTCAAAGTATTTAGGAGACAAGTGTTCGTCAACGACTCTGTAAGACAAATTCCATTGATGATGTTTATTCTTAT
Source organism: Haliotis rubra (assembly GCF_003918875.1). NCBI lineage: Eukaryota > Metazoa > Mollusca > Gastropoda > Lepetellida > Haliotidae > Haliotis > Haliotis rubra. Next base: position 106,643 of record NW_025765480.1, on the reverse strand, counting down.
GCATTTTTTCCTTCCTCGAGGTTGGATGTAAAATGCAAACAGCCCTGTGTTTGCATAATAATTCTTAGTCTCACAGTGAATGTACCATTTCGGTTGTTATTCTCGGGCTCAGACTGTCCGACGCAAATTAAAAAATATCGAACCATTCTTCACTTGAACCGAAATGGGAAAAGCATTTTCTGTCAATGACTGTCCGGGCAAAAGTACTGAAATGTCGAAACATGAATTGAATGATGAGAACATTTTCTATCCATCTGTTCGACAGCAGAAGAAAGTAACACAGTCATAGATACAGCAATCTGTTCTGTGCACAGGTCGTTGTGCAAGCAGTTTGTTGAGTCCACTGTTATTGTGCTTACTATTCATCACTGGATGTTTGCTTCAATTTTCTAGATGAGACTCATCGTGGTATTCCTCCTGATTGCTTTGATTGTTCTCCCAACGGAGGGTCTGTTCCGTCGTCGTCGACGCAGATGGCTCCGTATCAGAGGCAGAAAAGTTATCACTGGTCTTGGTGTTGCTGCGAGATTGGGACTGATAGGAAAGAGAGGTAAGACGATGGTTATGTTGACAATCATCCGATCTGTAACTGTAAATATGAGTTACGATAACTCAGCTGAACTTTGACTGTCTAGTCAAAAAAGGGACCATTGTCAAAGCGTCTATTACCCTTTTTGTATCTGCAATCACTGTTATAAATAACCCACATGTAGTTGTGAACAGAAAGAGAATATGCTTTACCAGCATCCATATTGTTTTGTATTCTCCACAGAATAGTTGTTGCATATTATATAGTTTAATAAGTAACTGATGGCAAGAGGAAGACAACGTTTTACATCAAATACTATCTTCTTTGTTTTCAAAGCAAATTTCATACAACATACAACATAACATTCATTCAATGAAAGTGGTTATTTCTACTAAAATCAGGGACTATGCGTAACTATGAGAAGTGTTTATATTGAATAAAACACATTGATCAGTCAGAGAAGGTGTAAATGTAAACTGTCGTATATGTTCCAGATGTACAAGATGACCTTGCCACTGCTGACTTGAATGAGGATGGGAACATTGACCAATCAGAAGCTGAGAATCTCTTCGACAAGCGTGATGCAGAACAAATCCTGCAAATGGCTGACATGGACGGTAAGAACGAACCAGATACAGTTTTAAGCCAGCCAAGTGTGTGTGATTCCCATGCGGATCGGAAACAGACATAAGGATACTTCCTGTTATACAAGACATGCCCAATATGTTCCAAAATCGGTTTGTCGCCATTGATTGTACAAGTATCTGATTAAAATTTGAGTAAGGTTTTGAGTTGGATTATAACCTTATGTATTCCTCGTTCATTTGCTATACTCATAGCAATCTTCCGATGTTTGCTTTTTGTGTGCTTCAGGTGATTCGGTTGTTAGTCATGATGAGTTTATCCGAGGTCTGGAGGAGCTTTTCTCCCAGGGTAGGTGACTTCAGTTTTAATGTGTCATTCGAATACTAGTACACGCCACCTTAAACGTCTTTATTCTTCTTGTGATAATAGAACTAACAGATGAATTTTGATTCATGTATTTTGTAGATAAATGCATTTTTAGTATGGTGATTTAAATTAGAAACTAGATTTGTGAGTGGCTGTACCTTCAGAGGGGGTTGACGTAGCGTAAAAATAGTGTCCTCCTGAGAGGGTACGTAAGTCCCAAAACATTTCAAGTAAATTTATGTCTACCGGGTTTTAAATCGTAGTATTTTTGTCATTTTAATGTATGGCTAAATCTCAGTGTAAACGCCAATGGCTGAAGGGATGGTGTAAATCCAACTAGGGTCCATGCAGGTAGCAAAAGTAATGTAAGTCCCCATGGACCCTGGTATGGTGATCTACCTTCAGTTGTTGGCGTTCAAAAGCCCATTTGTACATTGTATTGTCCAAAAATATTGTTCTACTTTTAACGATATCTGCTAGCTAGTTTTAACCCATTTTGCGATAATCTAGTAATTTTACTGCCCTTCGTTGACAGAGTTTTCTATATCATTATGAATTTAGAACTAGTTTTAGTCACGATATGGCAGACATATTGCCGATGTAACTTAAAATCTTAACTCACTTACTCACTCTTGTGATAATAAGTAACAAATGAACCCATCTTTATCTGTGCATTTTATTTGTTTCAGATGCTGAATAGATGTTTGAAAACAAGCGCATTATGATGACATAACATGATGCTTGGAAATAAATATTTGCAAAATAACGTCGTGTGTATGATCTTTACATCTGTGCATTCAAACTAAGCTTTAGCAATTTGCTGTATGCTCCAAATTACTCTCTATAAGTTATCAAAATGTCCCCTACATGCGTGATTATCTTCATTAGTATATTATTAATAAAAAAACATTACAGTATTCTCTCCAAATAAGAAACTCAAAGGTGTATTTTCACGAATTTAATCTGGTAACTTTCAAGTGAGATAACAAATGAAATTCTGGATTAGTTGCAGCCAAATTTCACAATATAAACGACCAAAATGTCTTTTAACATGTATAGCTAATATAAAGTTCAATAAGTGAAGGCGTATGTTCCCAGTTGGGTGCTGTCTTCAGTATCTGTTGTGGCCACCATGAGTCCCCAAAACTGCTCTGCACCGTGTCGGCATGGACAGAATAAGTCTCTTTCATTTAGCTAACAATATGTCAATGTGCGTCTAAAAGCAAAAGGGCCCCTTATATAGGCAATGTCCCTGCTCACGTTTCATAAGAACTTCACGTGCATATTGCAAACCACTTTTCTCTATGTCATGTTCATGCAAGTTTCGAACGCAAACGTGCAGTAACGTTTCCAAAGATTCCTATTTGCGCTGTGCGTTCGTTCCATATACACAAACCAGCATTACATTGACGAAATTATAACACTCACTCACAGTTTGAAACTTATTTGAAATTTCGTACATCAATATCACCTGTGCGTTTCATTTTGGAGAGAGTATATAAAGCAACAAACCCAAACGGTATACCATCATCCAATTCATGCAATGCGAATTGGTATTTCAAATTAAATCGAAATGAGAAGTGATTACTTTATAATATAACTAAAACACATGTAAGCTGTCGTATATGTCACACCAGATTACATGATGAACTTCCCTCTGCTGATATGAATAAGGATGGGAACATTGACCAATCAGAAACGGAGAATCTGTTCGACGCGCCATGGAAAATGGCTGACATAAACGGTGTGTAGTAAAGCAGCAGAGATACATTCTGAAATCCACTATGTGAATAGTTCCCATGGTTTGCCAAAGACTAATGAATAATGAATAAACTCATCAAAGAACATAGAAACACACAATATCAACTGCTTGTCGCAACAGTCGATCGGGCGTTTGTTGATTGAGTGTCATCGTATTACAAAGTCCAGTAATTCTACTGTACATATCATTAGTCACTGAGTTTCAACTACCTGAGTTCATGAACATCTTACTGTAAGTAGCACTTCACACACAACAGCGGATTATCAAGTCATTGCTGATTCCATAAAATGAAGATTGTTGACATCTTTCAACACTTGTATTCTGAGTGCATTTTTCAACTGGGGATGGATGTCAGAAGGATTGAGGAAGGATGAAAGACAAGAATTATCACCCTATACTGATTTCACGATCTTCGTGTGAAAATCCATCCACTGCCCTCGATCTCGCTCGAGCATTACAAGAATTCTTATATTCGCCTCGTAAATGTGTATGACACACTTGCTCGCGTCATAGTCTCTATCTGCGAACCACTGGCTTCTGTCACAGGCTCTCGTGTCTTTGCGTGGATTAAAGATTTATAAAAAAATATGAATTAGTACAATAAATCATGATATATTTCGAGTCGGGGGTTATGTCAATTTTAAAATAATTTTTCTTTAATCCTCACAGTGACAAGAGGGCCTGTGGCTTCTGTATGATATGACTACTTTGTCGTAACGCACTATATTGCCGACCAAACGTCATATATGGTGGCACAAACACCTCAACCACATTCCTGTATTGACGTTGATATTTTTGATAATTTTGACAACAACGATGTTGATAACATCCTTTTTGTGATTGACTTGTGCACAGAGAGAGCATTTAAATCTCCTTCCTGTAGATCTGTGCGGTGTGGTAGCCTAGTGATGAAAAGCGTTCGCTCTTCACGCCGAAAACCCTAGTTCGATTCCCCACATGGGTACAATACTGCTAAAAATTGTGAAAAGACATTTGATTGCTGCAGGTGCTAATTCTACATTTCACACCAGGATTCCTCCAGGACGTGGTGCATGGTTGAACATAATGAAATGAACATCGTGAGCTACAGTTAACAGCAGAGCTATTTAATTGAAACACGTGAAGATCCGGGTTAGAATTGATCTTCAGCAACCCTTGCTTGTCGTAAGAGGCGACTAACGGGATCGGGTGGTCAGGCTCACTGACTTGGTTGACACATGTCATCGATACCCATGATGTTGGTCACTGGATGGTCTCGTCCAGACTCGATTATTTACAGACCGCCGACATAGAGCTGGAATATTGGTGAGTGTGGCGTAAAACTGAATTCACTCACTCTTATAACTGAATATTAATTTCGTTACACGAGTTTCCAGATCGATCAGACTTTTCATGTACGTTCTGGTGGTAGGAAGGGAAGAATGATCCAGATATTAAAATCCACAAGTTGCGAATTAATCACTATTACCTCGCAATCCAGTGTATGAAAGATTTGTCTGATGATATTTGTATTGTAAAGCTTGTATTATTTTACGGATGCTTCAATCGTATTTTGGGTCATGGCTTTTTGATATGTTGAGTTACTTCCCTTCTGTCGAAATGCCTAGGCTGACCTTAATACATTTTTGAAAATGACGCTTTTTTGACACCCTACTCGGCTATATTCCGCTATTTGACGACGGGATCCACTGCAGACCCCAAAGTATCTGACACAACCCTTGACCCCATGTCACTTCCATCCCAACCTCCACTCTAACAGCAAATGCATATCGTCCTTGTAAGCTCGAATAACCGACTTCTGGCTTTACAGAGGCAAAGGGTTATTTAAGGACTTGAAGTCCCTTCGTAAACACACACGTACGCACTCATGCACGCAGAAAATGAAGGCTGCCACACCAGTTATGTTATACTCGACACAGCAGGAAACGTATGAAAATATGTGATGTTTATGCGTGCGCACGCACGCGAGCAAGCACACACACACACACACACACACACACACACACACACACACATACACACACACACACATACATACATACATACATGAATGCATGAATGCATGCACGCACGCACACATATACACACACATACATACATACATACATACATACATACATACATACATACATACATACATACATACATACATACATACATACATACATACATACATACATACATACATACATACATACATACATACATACATACATACATACATATGTTTGCTGACTTTTAAGTATCTCACTCTGAGAGTGTGGATTCGAAACCCAGATGAAACTCAAGTAATCAAACTACATTACTGAGAAGGCGTTACCCCAAATGTAACAAGTATTGCCAAATATGCATTAAAAGTGTCACCGTTATACCATCCGTGTTGACCTGAAACGTATGTGTGTCCAAACGATTACGTGAGTCGGGATTTCCTAGGAAACCGCCCGTAGGCGGGAAGAACTACATATCAGTACGTATACGCGTCTATGCAAATACGACTGGCTCGATATCACCCGGAAACAGACATGACTAATCATTTCGTTACTCATGTCTCAACACTGTCTTGACTGTCATAACGTCCGGAGATGTGACATCCTGGTGATACAATCATATACAGTCGAACCGCGTTTACACGGACGTTTCTCGTGTCTTTGCGAAGATTAAAGATTAAACAAAATATTTTGGAGATGACCCCTGACTCGAAGTGCTACACAGTACAATACATTATGTCATAATGTACTGTACTGTGAAGCATTTCGAGTCGGGGGTCATCTCAAATCTTTTCATATTTTTCTCAACATCTTTAATCCTCGCAAAGACACGAGGGCCTGTTGGACGTTTTGATTACGTCTGAAATCGTCAGGATAGCAGGTTGTTGTTACAAGCTACTATCTAGTACCTCTAGCCCCTAGCCTGTCTGTTCTGTTAGCTGTACTCACTCCCCTGTAACTGGATTAAGTACTGGTTCTGGGACCGTCATACTTAAAGAAGTTCCATATGTCCAGTGGGTATTGTCCGTTCATCCAGAATCATACTGAACTTCTGGTGACATGGCTATTTCATAAGAGCAATATATCCTTCGTCATAAGCCACTGATTAGTACCTCTAGCCCCTCGCCTGGCTGTTGTGTCAGCTGTACTCACTCCCGTGTAACTAGATTAATTGCTACTAAGCTCGTTAGGTTAGGTGTTTTGACGTAGGATAAATTGCTGTTATAAAATAGCCATCTTTAAGTATGACGGTCCCAGAACCAACAGCCATTTATTTATCCACGAGGAAGCATCCAGCCAAGTACAGCTTTTGCAACTTAAATGTGGACAGACTGCTCCTACAGGTAGAAAGCAATATGCAGATAGAGATGACGAGTTGATTAATAGTACTTAATCCTGTTACAGGGGAGTGAGAACAGCTAACAGAACAGCCAGCCGAGGGGCTAGAGAAACTAAATAGTAGCTTGTAACAACAGGGGGCTAGGGGACGGGGGTTAAGGGGGCCCTGGGATATTGCTAGAAAGGGCGTAAAACCATACTCACTCACTCACTCACGCACTAGGATTATAAATGACAAAAAAGGTTATCGGTGTCTGCTACACGTCATAAAAAACCTCCTCAGTAGTAGAAGGCCCCATACTGATATAAAGTGACCATTGTTTACAGACATACAGTCACTCACTCATGCGACAGAAACGACGAAAATGATCAATACGGCCCCAGGCCCACTCATACACAGTTCATTGTTAACCCGGTGAGGTAGCCTAGTGGTTAAAGCGTTCGCTCGTCACGCCGAAGACCCGGGTTCGATTCCCCACATGGGTACAATGTGTGAAGCCCATTTCTGGTGTCCCCGCCGTGATATTGCTGGAATATTGCTAAAAACGGCGTAAAACCAAACTCAGTCAGTCAGTCAGTTAACCAGGATGACACCTGCTATTCGAGAGGTTAGTCGGCGACCAGGACGCTAAGACAGACCCTGTGAATCACTTCTCCTGGTACCAGGCGACAGTATGGGTCAGGTGGGACAAGTTCCGTGACATCATACAATGCGGGGGCGGTGGGATAGCCTATGGTGGTTAAAGCGTCGCTCGTCACGCCGAAGACCCTGGTTCGATTCCCCACCTGGGTACAATGTGTGAAGCCCATTTCTGGTATCCCCCGCCGTGATATTGCTGAAATATTGCTAAAAGCGGCGTAAAACTAAACTCTCTCATTTATACCCAGCGTGTCATCATGACCTGACTGGTCTGGATAGCTGCTCATAATAACGACCACTTGTATGAAATCGTAAGCCTAAAACGATTCAGTACAGGAACTCGTTATTATATTATGGTAATACTGGTGAGTGCGACATAAGTGAACTTTTTAAAGATGAAGAAGAAAGAAAAAAAGATGCAACAAACTAACCAACCGAACGAACGAGCGAGCGATCGATCGAACGATCGAACGAACGAACAAACTCAGTGCAAATTAAACCCGACTTAATGACTCCATTAATATCAGCACGATTTAATCTTATACAGTATGAATTTGGAGTTAAAATGCGCATAATGATCAGAGCGGTTAGCCTCCTCGTATTGCTGTATGCTATCATTACATTTCATATGGGACTTGTTTCCTTGTTGCAAGTGTGCCCGTTTATTCATTTCCATCACACTTGACCTTACGGGACAAAAATAGCATGTCACAATCATGTGGTTTTACCAGTGGATTTAACACGATGTGTTCACAAAGTTATTGTACTGGGGACTAGTTATAACAACTTAGACTCCGCAGTACGGAATTACCAAAAATGAAAATAATACCCGTATTTGCATGCGCTAAATTAACAATGAATTCATAGTTCAGTTTCAGTGTACACTTTGGAAAAGAAGATAGTGGTATGCGGACCAAATATAAGTATAAGTATATAAGTATTGAATAAACAAGGATGAATGTTCAATGCCGAGAGTATGCGTGTTGGTCATGATCATCACCACCTATCACAGATCACGCATCTGCGAGTGAGTGAGTTTAATTTTACGCCGTGCTCAGCAATATTCCAGCTATAAGGCGGCGGTCTGTAAATAATCGAGTCTGGACCAGATATTCCAGTGGCCAACATCATGAGCATCGTTCTACGCAATTTGGATATGATGACATGTGTCAACCAAGTCAGTGAGCCTGAATACCCGATCCCCTTAGTCGCCTCCTACGACAGGCTTCTACTGAGAGAATACGTAAGTCTCAAAACTTTCAAAGTCAATTTCGACCTGCATAATTTTAATCGTAGAATAATTGTTGTTTTAAATAATGGCTAAATTTCACTACAATCACCAGTGGCTTAAGGGGTGGTGAAAATCCAGCTAGGGTCCATGCAGGTAGCCAAAGTACTGTAAGTGCCCATGGTCCCTAATATCAGTTGCTGGTGATCTATAGACCGGTTTTATATTGTATATTTGTCTATAGTGATATATTTGTATGACAGCGTACTAGTTTTAAATTAAGAGTTGTGATATTCTAGTAGTTTTACTATCCTTCGATGAAAGGTTTGTATTTTCTCAATCTATTGTTTTATATTGATATAAGTTAAATTGTTCTCGTCACGATATGGCTGAGATCTTGCCGATGTGACGTTAAATATTAACTCACTCACTCACTCTTACGACAGGCATGGGTTACTGAAGATCAATTCTAACCCGGATCTTCACGAGCTCACGCATCTGCCTCAAATCCTTCCAATAAGATTCAAACCATAACGACATTTTTTATTATCTCATACCTACACTACAAGTACGACATATTTATACAATAATATGCGTTTTCAAGTGTTTCAGAACGGATATTAGAGATTGAAATCATTTGTCACCATATGTTTTTTAGTATGCGTAACATAGGCGGTGACGTTCTGAAGTACTGTTAACTTTGATTTTAAATAACACACAAAGAAGGTTATAGTTTCTCAGAGGTGGTGAACAAATATGATTTATAAAAGCATTGCAAATTACGCTGTGCATGCTGTAAGGCTTGTTTTCTTAGAGGTAATGAGATTTAACGCGAAGAGGCATAATGTGCCATCGCTCGCTTTTACTAATATGTCTCAAACAGATGAAGCAGGCCTCGATACTATTAATTATGGTAGGTGCCAGAAACGAGTATAAAAAGGTCAAACATAATCATCAAGAATCCAATATTACTACTAATCATTGACTCTTTCGAATGTTAGATAACACTTCCTGCTTTATAAGAAAAGTTATATATACACAAACGAAAATGAGTCCTGAGTCCTCAGCCTGGTTACACGCGGCAGAATGTCGTTAATCATGGCGTCTTAATTTCTCAATGTAGAAACTCCAGAATTAGTGCACGTTCTAGGCTGTGTGTACAATCCTGGTGCTAATTCCAGCGTTACAAAAGTTGCACGTGAATAATAAAATAAAGACACACGAGCCTCGAAGTCCTTTAGTCTAAGTTTTAAACCTTCCTCAGACACCTTGGTCTGAGCAAATGACCAACATCTTGTGTCACGTCTATTGTGTCAGCATCTTGTCCGGTTTTCAGCAAAGGGGTTGCCGCCAGAGTTGCTTCCATTCAACACACAAGAAACCTGCCCAGCATTTGTGTTCCTATCAAGGTTTGCCGATTATGAATCTCGGTTTGTCAGGACCATAGCAGTGCTCATGGGTTTCACCAAAGGGGTAGACACATCTAGGTCCGGTCTGAGTATGGGCAGTCTTGTCTTCTGGGCAGTTCCCCAACATTAAGCTGACACGTTGTGAGTCACTAACTGTGAGACTCTAAGAGTGGGTTAAGACTGATATAACATACTCACACGCTCACTCACTCACTCACTCAGATATCAGATCTGAGCTAGGACTACGAGGCTTCTTCACAAGTGAACAAGCATCTAGCTGCGTGTCATAGAACGTTGCCAAGGCCTGGACAGACCTGGATGGTGTTTTCACCTTTAGCCTCTTCTTTATGGGAGGTTTGACCTTGGCAGGTTTGGGCTCCTGTTTCTCCCGGATTTCACGGTTGTTGGTATTGGCATTAGTTTCACAGACAGGCTCAATACCAGTAGCCACTGAATACACTTGCTGAACATTTTGGGTTTCCGCCACGGTTTCAGGATAACTTAGACATTTTTGTAGAACAGCCTTTTCCTTCTGCTCCGACGCTCCTATTTTAGACACTGGTAGCATCGGGATGTCGTATATCTGAGACGTACTGTCAGGCCTAGCCATGACGGTGCCCAATGCATATACAGGTTCACTTTCATCTCTGCACTGACTTATCTCTCCGCCAACATCTAAACTGACACGAACATTGTTAATACACTGGTTTTCATCAGTGTCAGAATTGCGCGCTTCCTCATCACTGCTGTCGTCCTTTACATCAGCTTCTGATGGTTGTATGGGGCTACTAGGATCTGAGGCTACTGAATAAACTACTGACGATGTCCTCGCAACGTCGTAGTCATTTTTTACCAATGTTTGGACCACAGGTGGACCAAGAACGTGGTGCTGAGAACCCGTTGGCGTTGAAGGTGGCGCAGCTTCTAGTCCTTGGGGAATGACTAAGTCATATTGATGGTTGAGGACTCTTGGCTTGGGTTTGTGGTTCAGGTGGTTGTAGCTGTAATCTGTACCTTCTAGACTGGTATTCAACGAGGCGTTAGGCTGGAGTCTTAATGACGTATCTTCATATATGCCGGAAGCGCCACCTATTTGATCATAACTGCTTGTCCTTTCCTGACTAGATGTTGGTTCATTTCTTAGGTCTTGGTCGTCCACGCTTGCGTAGGCGTAGGCGTCGTCAAGGTCGAACTCAACGCCATAATCGCTGTGATATCGGGCAACGGGAGTCTTGTAGCGCGTGCGTCGCTTCGACACCCACCGAGGAAGTTTAAGACCTCTGAAAAGAAAACATATTTTAATTTCACAGTGGAAGCTATCATGTCCACTAATGACAGTCATAGCAATCTCATTTCACGTGGGTGTTGTTGAAACTATTGCATCTACGGAACAATGATTCTTGTATATTCACGCAGTGTTGTTGCAATCGATGAGGAGCCAAAACATCCACTTAAAGTTTAAACGTTCACTTTAACGGCAAAAAATAACGCAACCAATGCAAGGTAATGTCGAAAATTGTTTAGCAACCATAGGGTCCTTTCTCCAGATAGTTCAAAATAATTTCAGAAGCACCATCCCAATCGACTGGAATCAGCAGGTCCTTTATTACGTTCATGATTGCAATCATTCATACATCTTACTGTTGCCCCTGTGTTATATATGCTTGTAACACAAGAACTCCTAGTAAACAACTATTCCCATCTGGCGCTGTTTTTGTTCAGAAATATTTGTGTCATGTAAATGGTTTGGTTTCGTTGCATGTTGTTTGATGCCGCACTCGGCAACACTCAATAAGTATGTCGGTTGCCTGTAAATGGTCGAGTTAATGAACATCGATCTAGGCCATTAGGATGCGATGACATGCAGCATCCGAGTCACCGGATCCGACCGTTTGCTCCCCTTTTTGTCGTCATTTCGTTACAGCTCGCACCCTTGTTTGTTTTTTACGCCGTACTCAGCAATATTCCAGCTATATGGCGGCAACCTGTTAATACTTCTAGCGGATTCCGGACGACGCAATCCAGCGATCAACAGCATGAACATCGATCTAAGCAATTGGGATACGATGACATGTGTCAACCCAGTCAGCGAGCCTGCCCACCCGATCCCGTTAGTCGCCTCTTACGACCATAGTCGCCTTTTGTGGGAAGCATGGTTTACTGAATGCCAATTGTAACCCGGATCTTCAACGGTCCATCGCACCGTTACGAAGATCAATGACTTTCACCATCATTCATATGTTTATCTGGTCAGGTTCGATAGCTAATGCAGCACCAATAAATAGATGGATTATCGCTACCTCTGGCATCAAACAACATTCACTCACTCACTCACAATGGATACGTACCTTATCCATACGCAGTACATCAGTAGTAGAACAACACACGACGATCCAACGATTGCTATGGCGCACTGGCCGGCTGCACCAACTGCAAATTTGAATTTGAATTCAAGTGACATGTGCACAGTCAATTGTTTCTCTGTACGTAATGCTATTGGAGTGGGTGTGTATGGTTTTACGTCGCTTTGAGCAATATTGCAGCAATAACACGAACACCAGAAATATGTTCCACACATTGCACCCATGTGGGGAATCGAACCCAGATCTTCAATACAATAAATAAATAAATGCATTTGTTCTGGTAATCTGAGAGCAACTGAGCAAATATCAAACTAGAGATATGAAGTCCAGTTTTAACTTACCCCCCGCGGAATATTGCTAAATCCACGGTGATCAGTGATCACATGGTCTTAAATAGGAGATACTGAGATGTGAATGTAAACAAAGTGATGATGACAAATGCCCTATTTAAGACCGTTTATGTCTGTAAAACGTAACGCCAAAACACATATCCTATATGTTTTTACGTGGCTCCACCAGGAGAGCCACACATGCTTGAAGGACGTCATTCCTGGTTTGATACTATCAAGGTAGGTAGATTAATATCTCTAGGCTATTATGTATTTTTGATTATGCTTAATATATAGTTGTTGGGATTTACTTGACAGAGCATTCTCTGTGCAGGCTCCCAATATGTGGAATCACCTGTCACAACAGATCAAGAGTGCAGATACCTACTCATCATTTTGAAGCCGTTTGAAAACTTTCCTCTTCAATGACGCCTACAACTCCAGTTCTTAATCCAAAGTTGACATATAGATCAGAAACTATTAACCACCACTGAGCGCAATACAAATTAATCATTATTATTTATTATTATTATTATTATTATTATTATTCATTGCTTGGGTATGAACAACAATGCAGCGCCCGGGTTACAAACATACCGGAAATAGAAGTCAGCATGTAATAATCACGACGTTTATTGGTATAATCTGCGGTTAGGTGACCATTGACATACAACAACAAATGCTTATCACACCGTTGTGATTTATTTGACATCTTTCTTTGTTTGGGAATGGACAAATGATGTAGCACCCGGGAACACACACACTGGACACTGGTAGAAGTCAGCATGCAATGACCTCGAGGTTCCGTGGTATGGTCTGTGGTTAGCTGACCATTGACTGACAGCATCAAACCCAAAATGTTGCCGTCGATTCCGTTTAGGGCGTCCCAGGTCATAACAAACACAGATAAGAACGAAAGATAGATGCGTGAGTTCATTTCAACGGAGAATCTAATTGCAGCATCTTCACCTCATGGTGTCAGTCGGTTACAGTTCTGGCAGGTAATCATCATTTACAGCTCATCTGAACGTTCGACGATCACGTGTTGAGCCGCCACTTACAAATCGTCATATTTTCAATCGTGTACACAGCATCGAACGTTGATAAAAAGCTCGCTAATGACATGTCATGTTTGTCAATGAGTCACGATTCGCTTTGCACTTCCTTGTTAGGCTTTTTCGCGTCTAGTGACGATCGAAACGTACGGTCAGCCATATCAACCTGGCATCTCATGACAGGTTTGTCGGTAGACCGGTTATGGTTTTGAGGTACGGGTGTAACTGAGCGGACACCATTCCTTTATGTGCAAGGAAGGGCCATTCGACAGGTCGAGATAATCAAACCCTTTGTTGACATGTTTATAAGTCGTGTTGATCGACGTGTCTTTCATGACAGCAACGCAACTGTTTACTTTGAATAAACCATCAGTGTTCACCTGTGTATCAATCATCGGTGTTGCAATCACCTTTGCAAAAATAATCAGCGTACAATGTCCATAGAACGTAAGGATCAGCAATGAGTCGAGTCGTCCTCATTCCCCCATCTCGGACATGCACGGGTGAAATGTGCATACATACATGCATACACACACACACATACATACATACATACATACATACACACACACACACACATACACACACACACACACACACACACACACACACATACATACATACATACATACATACATACATACATACATACATACATACATACATACATACATACATACATACATACATACATACATACATACATACATACATACATACATACATACATACATACATACATATGATCTACATACATACGCATCACCTTCGTTGCGTCAATTGTCCTGATGCAAGGAAGGCGGAAGCTTTCATATCATGAGTTTACATACGTTTTCAGTGCAGAATGGATATATCTATTTCAGGGCAAACACAGACGTGCTCCTGACTTATATACACAGGCTAGGGGACAATGTGATAAATTAAGGTATATTCATGCAAGGCCAAACCTCTTCCTCTTTTCAACGGCATCGGAAAGTTCAGTAACCAGATCTTCAACCCTAACCTTCACATCTAACACAATGAAAACTGCGCATAATGTATACTTTTCAAGGGGAGTAGTTACCATAATTTATTCATTTATTGGTTTCGCTAAAAAGGTGGGGCGAGCCCTCAGTACTATCTAAATATAAAGCTTTGCAACCTATCGGGCGTACACGAATTTTTTTCGCCGCAGTCGCATTTTATCTGGTAGACCACAGGCAGACCCACCCCGGCAAAGAAGCCACATCCCGCAGGTGTAGTCTACCAGATAGAATGCGACTGCGGCGATTCCTATATTGGTGAAACATCATGACCAGTCACCATTAGGATCAAAGAACACCAGGCCTCAGTAAGAAACAAAGACTCTAAATCCGCCATAACCGACCACCTTAAAGCCACCCCAAACCACAACATCAGTTGAAACACCACCAACGTCATCGAAATGAACCAGCCTGATTTCAAAACCCGAAAACTACTTGAAGCTGTCCATATAAAGAAGATGTACCCAGCCATCAACAGAGATGAAGGATATTTCACCCCCAAGGCCTATCATCGCTTGCTCAATTAACTTCATGTAACCCTACTCAACCATTGTACATTATCCATTGTGTAAAACTGTAATTATCCATTGTGTAACACTGTACATTATCCATTGTGTAACACTGTACATTATCCATTGTGTAACACTGTACATTATCCATTGTCTAAACATCACTTCGCCACTGGCTTCCCAACAGTCCCTTTATCACTTATGTAAACAACCTATGTATATCATTCCCTACTGGCAGCTTATCGACATCCTTAATCCCATATGTATACAACTATGTACATGTTCTTTACTGGCGTCCTATCAACCTACTTAATTCTGTGTTATCAACCTATTCTATTGTATAAACAACTCATTTTCGCCTCATCCCCCACCTATTGTACAAGCATCTCGTGTATATATATCACCTAAAATACTTCCCATGTACCACTTGCTTGACAAGGACATGAGAATCTATGTCGAAACTTCTCCTCTATAGAATAAAGAAGTAGTATATTCATAAAAATAGCCCTCATTCTTCATCTACCCAACTTCTAGAATGCCAATCAAAGAACATATTTAGATTTGTCTTTGAGTAGATGTTGCCACAACGAATTAAGAGGTAGAGTGAACGTCTTACCTGGGATTGAAGCGTCTTCTGGAGGGAGCATCATAAACATGACACGTACACGATATATACGCTCCCTCCCAGTGAATGCTTGAGGACATACAAACACACACTTGTAATGAAACCGTAACTTATTTTAAGACGGAAGGAGAATATCTGTCGCAAATTCAGGTTTCGAAAGGTTGTTTTGTTTTCCTTGTATAAACAAAGTTCATGATAACTGCGATAGAACGTCAAATAACTGTAAAATACGTGGCTTCAGCATACTCGGGAGGTGTTCAGGAATATGGTTCAGTTAAATGCCAGCTTACCATGAACACCAACAGCATTTACTGATCAGATGTTCAGGTAGATCAATCATTAGATAAAATATGTTTCGAGGAACCTAATCCCAGGTTACAAAGTGCATGCTGCATGTATTTCCTTATAGAAATACTAGTATACTGCGTATGCATGCATGTAGTAGTCTGGTGGCGAAAATAAGAATAAAATAGAAACAAAATTATTAATATAATCGGGGGAACATATAGCTAGGGTATGCTAAACGGTTATCAAGATAGTTGAAACGTGGAAGATTTGAAACAACATGGTCATTACAGAGGTGGCCTTTATTCAACATGGTAATTGATTGCGCCAACGCCTCATGTTTATGGGGTTCCATCCTCCGCCATCAAGGGTGCATTACGAGAAGGGTTAACAAAGTTACGCAGCTGCAATAATTATGTTACCGCATGTATTGAAGACATTCCGGCTCTTTGTAGTCAATCGTATTCCAAGCTACACTTCAAATTGAATATAGTTGAGAAATAGTTGCCCATAAGCATTTCATCACTTCGAAGCAAAGGGCATTTATGAAGTTCTTGACAAAGAAACGTGTTTCGATTTGTTTGCTTGTGTATTGTTTGACATTGCAATCAGCAGTATTCCGGCTTTATTACTGTGGCTAGTTTTGGCTAGACAACCAATCAACAAACCAAATGACTGACCTACCATATGACAAGTTCCCTTTTGTACAATAATAGGGGAGGTGGGGTAGCCTAGTGGTTAAAGCGTTCGCTCGTCACGCCAAAGATCCGGGTTCGATTCCCCACATGGGTACAATGTGTGAAGCCCATTTCTGGTGTCCCCCCTCCGTGATATGCTAAAGCGGCGTAAAACCATACTCACTCACTCACTCATTACAAGAGTATGACTGTAAGGATCTGTCAGGTTGTTAATGGTGAACTCATTCCTTTTTCTATCCCTCCCTCCTTCCTTCACTTGTTCGTTCACTGTCATTCCCTCTTCGCTCTTTCACAGACATTTTTACTCCTTCAACCACTCACTCTTTCACTCACTCACTCACTCACTCTTTATCATTCAGCATTGGTTTTGACTAGACGGGTCAGTGCGACCACCGCCTTCTCTAAGTGGAAGGTCGGAAGTTAACACCCTTTTATCTCAGTACCGAACAATAGGATCTCATTCCTTCCTTTCCCCCACTTCCTTGTTTGGAAGGCATACATTTATCAACCGTCAAATCTGCCATGAGGTGCCAGGTTCACTATTGCTTGGCGTTCGTTTCGACGTCGCCAGACAAGGAAGTTCAAAGCGGATCGTGACTAACTGACAAACATGACATGTGATCAGCGAGGTTTAATCTGTTTTCGACGCTGTGTACACAATTGGCAATGTGATGATTTGATAGTGGCGGCTCAACACTAATCGTTAATACATTTATGTATGCTGGTCACTAGGATTGGGAATTTTCTGTCCCTTTTGACAGCAAAGTGATTGGCAAGATTCAGGAAAAGCATGCTATATATGCGGACCTCGCCTTTGAGATGTCTCGCTTGCATCCCAAATACACTGTCGTAGGGTACCTCGTTGTTCTCGGTGCCCTTGGTTTGGTACCTCCTGATCTCTTGGCGCAGATCAGGAGAGTGCCCAAGTTCTCCACCGGGGGCACAGTCCTTCTGACACTCTGGGTATTGCAGAAGGCTTCACTGTTGGGGAGCCTTCATATTCTCCTTAAAGTTCTTTGTTGGTTCGACTAAAAAAAGTCCCATTCGCTGCCTGGGCTGCGTGTAGAGGGGCAAGGGCCCTGAGCTGAGCTGATGATGAGCCAGGCTGTGTCAGGACCATACGAACTCTCTCTGCTACAGTTTTATCTTAATAATTATGTAATAACATAATTGTGATGGTGTACGCCTCTATGTGGAGGTGGGTATCCTGACAGAGTAGAATTTATTTGAGCATTTCCAGGGATTGGTGCCATATACTGGTTAAGCTAACTTGCAACACTCGTGGGATACCTTTATGCTAACCGTCAGTTCCAACAGCTTCAATCGACATTTTAAATGAGCGATCGCATTATCCTTCCGAAATTGCAAGATTCACTTGTCACTGACGACATATTCCTTAAAGGTATATGTAAAGATAACGCACTGGACAACAATGGGACAAGAAACAAATAATATATAATAAAATAATATACGCTGTTCCAGACAGATGCAAACAAAGACCCCTATATACACCCAATAGCACTGATGAGAAAACACCCACTATGGATTCCAGTCAAATATTTCGGAAGCAGTTGTGGTCTACACACGGAAACTGAAACGTGTAAGAACCACTGGCAGAATATTATAATAACAATGTACATGTAAAGCATTTGACTTGTGTAAACCTAAACTGTTGTATCCTTAAGCAAAATGGTTATCTTGATTACCACACATTGGAAGGTGAATCGTACATCCAGAATATATTTTTGCAACCTGTACAATAGGAGGGATGAATCCTCTACTACTTGACTGACACTAAGAAATTCCGCCTTATCACAATTCTGAAGAAACACAGCAATGTGCATCATGTTCCACCCTCAGCACTGGTAAAGTCCTTTTCAGTTTTGAAATATAATCCCACAGCACTATGAGTGTACTTTCTTCTCTACGGCAGTTTTTGTCTGTAACCACAAACTGTATTTCTTCTGTAGTGGGATTGAATGTTTAATTGAAATGAATCGATGTCGCCGTTGGTACCGCCTCAGAGTTTCAGCATAACCTGAGCATCATTTATCTGTGCTGAACCAACTGCAAAAGAATTGTTTAAACTGACCACAGCTGTGACGCAATCAAACCTAATTATTCTTTTAGATCATGTGTCTGAAAATCTACTCTGAAGTTGAAATCTAACATTAACAACTGGATAATTTGGTTCATTGATCGCAAGATTGTCCGGCTTGATTACAGGCCACCGTCTCATGGCAAGAGTAGTATTTTTGCGGCGTCTGGCTGTGAATAGTTACTTTTTTTCAGGCAGCTTGTGTGAATGGGTGCTACCGGTGGGGACAGACGTGCTTCTCCTGATTTTAACGAACTCCTGATGCGATCAGTGATTTCCTGAGGTCGATTCATATAATTTTGCACAGATAATGTTGCCATACCACAAGGGGGATTCGTTTTCTGGGGAGAGTGACGACTTGGTATTCCTTTGCTCTGAGGCTGTATATGTCATTGCATTTGTCAGACAAATCCTTTTCGCACTAATGTCGTAATACTAGGTTGTATCTTACATTGGCGAATACGCACTTTACCTGTCTTGTTTTTATCATATGTGGTTCTTTTTTGTAACTGTACCTGGGTCCCTATCCACAAAACGTTCGTAACGCTACGACATTCGTAAGCCTATGTTACACTATAGAGTTACGACAGTTCGTCCGCTTTGTGGATCGGGATCCTGTTCTTCTTGACACGTCGTATTTGAACTCATGGCATGGTTACGATTTATTTTATGGAGGTTTCCGAAACAGACAATATTTAATGAGCACGTTTGCTTCCTGACTTTGGGGTTCAACTAAAGTGTACAGATTGGCAGTTACACATGGAGGCATTTACGTTTTGTGACTCCTTCATCCATCCGATGAAGAAGCAAGAATTAGCTCTGAATGGTTATTTCAAAAACAAAGAGATAGAGAATCTCACCCAAGTGTCTTCTGATATCAATTATATCAACACGAGTTGATAAAGTTACAAATATCCGAGGCTTGCCCTAGGAGATGTCATCATTGTTTGATCTCACACAAATATCTCACCCAAGTGCGATATCTCCGTGATCTCACACAAGCGATATCTCCTGTGGAACACAGTTTTGGATGATAAAGGTTGTTATCCATCAAAACGTGTCAAGTATTCATGTTCGTCCAACTTCTAAATACCTATCAAGATCTGCGTTGGGGGTCTTAAATGATACAACCCTATTTCTCGGGAAGAATAGATAATATTCTGAACGGAATTGTTTATACCAAAAGTAACTTTTTAGAATGAATCTGGTGAACAATACAATATGTTCTTTGTTTAATGATTCTGTTGAAACCTTATGCCATGTATATTGGGAATATGATGAAACCAAAACTTTCTGGAAGAAACTTGAACAGTGGATTACGAAACGTATCCAAACACTTAATTTGAAAAAAGAAAAGAATAGATAATGCTTCGTGTTTCAGTATTCAAGTCGCACACTGTCATTCGGGTTCTAGCATCTTCAAGGAGGTCCGTGTCACAGGGAAGGATGCAATACGAAATATTTCCTGCTTCGGGGTACAATTCAGCTAGACAAGACATTGGGACCGTTGCACTGCAGTGGACAAATGTTCAGTGCGACTGTTCGATATATTTAGGTCATGCCTTCCAGCAAATAATGGACCTTTTGGGTAGCGCTGATGAGTATGAGGCGGTCGTTTTAACTTTTAACACCAGAGAATGCGCCTTATAGCAGCATGTTTTTTCTGTCTGTTCATGTATGTGGTTAAAATGCAATCTGTATATGGTTAAAAGGCAGCCTGCCTTCATGGAACTTATCGTCTGTATATATGTAAGCTGTAAAGGGTGTTCTATACTTTCCGCGTAGTTAGGCTGTGAACCTTTCAGACAACCCTTGTCTTTAACCACCTTTAAATATGACATGATCTACAGTACGATGATTTCAAATTGTCCTCTCCTTCCCTGATCAAATTCAAACGTTAAACACTTGTTTCCGGTTTATTGCTTGTAGTAAGATGAAATAAATATCTCAAGAACGGCATCTTTAATATTACTGACAGAAGGAAATAAAATACTTATTGCAAAATAATCTAGAGGAATGGGCATTTGGTATTGTGGAATGGAAATTCAGGATAAATTCGGGAAATGTGTAAACTCATCAGACACCAACACATAAACCATTGATTTCCTTTTTTATACATTCTTTATTGTTACGATGAATACATTGATATATTATTAAAGTCGTTCGGACGTGAAAAAATAAGCATGATCTGTTGTCAAAGCTGCAATATGTATTATGGCGGCAAATGAGTGAGTGAGTGAGTGAGTTTGGTTTTACGCCGCTTTTAGCAATATTCCAGCAAAATCATGGCGGGGGACACCAGAAATGGGCTTCACACAATGTACCCATGTGGGGATTCGAACCCGGGTCTTCGGCGTGACGAATGAACGCTTTAACCACTAGGCTACCCCACCACCCCATGGCGGCAAATGAAATGAACCTGTACATGTATAATCATTGTTAAAACGAAGGAAAGATAACGTTTTGTGTATTACAAACTTATTGAATCCACGTGCTCCATTCATTTATCCAGTATATCAGTCACAACAAAAGCTAGAGAAGGATAATATTGTCACTAAAAGCACATCAGTGCTTAACTAAGGGAATGTTCCATCTTGTTACTGGTAAGGATTCACATGTTTCTCTGTAATATCATAGGTATTGTTTATGTTTTCAGTGACTGTCTTCTGTTTCAGATGATCATAGCAAGCATCAGTTTGGCTGTCCCTCGCTTGCTCCATTGCTTTAGCTGCTGACGCTGTTGTGTCATATGTTCCAGACAGGGGGGATACTCCTTGTCCCAAATGGTTGTATTCATCTTCTGGGTTGGATCCATTATTGCTCATCATCGATTTAGCTGCTGACGCTGTTGTGTCATATGTTCCAGACATGGGGGATACTCCTTGTCCCAAATGGTTGTATTCATCTTCTGGGTTGGATCCATTATTGCTCATCATCGATTTAGCTGCTGACGCTGTTGTGTCATATGTTCCAGACAGGGGGAAACTCCTTGTCCCAAATGGTTGTATTCATCTCCTGGCTTCGATCCATTATTGCTCATCACTGGATGTTCCTTAGTTTGGAGTATGAAACACGCACTTGAATCAGTTACATGATTGGAAGTTACATAATCATAATTACTCGCAAGATGTTGCCGCAAGTCGTCGATTTCGTCATAACTAATATTTTGTGGGCTATTCGCAGCTGAGTTTCTTTGCCCATCCAGAGTTGTCCTCCTTGGGATTTTTGGGATAGGCTTTGTATCAACTTTCCTAAAGATAAATAAAATAACGTACAGTTACAAACATCAAAGAGAATGCTTAATCTTGTCGAATTACAATACACATTTGAAGTACATGAGATTCATTTAAACGATTTCATTATGTCGATTAATTCATTTATGATCAGTGGACAACCTTCGTGAAGCATGATGATACACTTACAATCTAACCAGAAAAGGTTTGTAATCATAATATCATTTTGTCATCAGGGTTTCATAATTCACGACCGACATTGACCTTTTGTCTATGTGTGCTTTCGTAGACACCAATGTGTAGGAAAGTATTTATTCATCTTCTCGCGAACACCTTGTATCACCCATTGGTAGTGATTCTTTAACACGGGGTTAATCGTACCAGGGACACTTTTGGAGGAGAGTATGGAACTGTATCTGTCGTTTCTATATATTCTATGTATTACCTGTTTCTCCAACACCATAGGATTACTAAAACCACTGCTACAAATAGAAGTGTTCCAACAACAGCACCTGCAACAACGCTAGTCCTGTTCGGGCTGGAGTCTATAAGTAAAACAATTGATTATATTTTAAAGTCTATATCTCTTTGCTATTATAAAAGATTTAATCAGTTAAATACTGGTGTGTATTTGTGTTGCTTTTTCGTGAGTGAGTGAGGTTATGGTTTATATTTGCCAATATTCCAGCAATATCGCGGTGGGGGACACCAGAAAGAGGCTTTTCAAACTTTGTACCCATGTGGGGAATCGAACCCGGGTTCTGAGCGTTACGAGCAAACCCTTTAACCACTAGGCTACCCACCGCTCTTTGTTTTTAAGTGTGTGAGTGAGGTTTTGGTTTGACGCTGCTTGTGCCAATATTCCAGCAATATCGCGGTGGGTGACACCAGAAAGGGGCCTTATACACTTTGTACCCATGTGAGGAATCAAACCAGGAATTTTGGTGTGAAAATCAAACGCTCTGACCACAAGGCTACCACACCGCCCATTTCTGTTTATTTCATGCCGGAGACACTGTATATTCAGACTATTAGAAGTGTGATGTATCATGTTTGTTGCCCATCCCTTGTAACGTAACTGAATGAGTTTCAGTGAGTAGCTTTAGCAGGAAGCAGTATTTCCGTTATGTGATGGCCATCTGCAAATATCCTACAAACCGCTGAATTAAAAACAGGAACAACAATCGAAGCACGATGACCCTCAAACAGCCTAGTAAGGAAGCCCCACTCTCCTCTTACTATAAGTCATACAAACCTAAGTAATATGTTATATTTGAAGTTGTCGAAAACGTTTTACACCGCAATGGGTATAAGAAGGTAAATGTTTATTTCCTGAATGTCCTCTGATGAATATCACGAACATCGATCGACGCAACTGGGACGCGATGACCTCCACAAAGAAGTCAGTAAACCTTGATATTTCCATAAGTCACCTGTATGAGTTGCTGAATACTAATCCGACCCGCATCTACACGGTCGTGGGTGGGTCAATATACAAGTAGGTAGAGTGAGTACTTGCGTTTTAGCTTTAGGGGCTATTAGCAACATCACGACAGGGATCACCAGAAATGGGCTTCACACTTTGTACCCAGGTGGGAAATCGAACCCGGGCCTTCGGCGTGACGAGCGGACGCTTTAACCACTAGGCTACCCCACCCCCAAAAGACTGATTCATCTGTAAAGTCACATGGTCGAAATTATCAGAAAACTCCAATATTAAGTTATGGACATTTTTGTATGGTCAGATTATCTTAAATATGTTTGTCATAAGTGTTACCTGTTGTGTCTGGACTCTCCTTCGTGCTACTTCCCATCGGCGCCGTCACGGTAACTGTGGAAACAGTGAAGACTTTTACTTCATTAGACCGTACATGTACACTGGACCACGAGGAGTTCATTATTTGTTTACAGAGTAATGTGGAGTTCATTACTTGTTTACAGAGTAACGAGGAGTTCATTACTTGTTTACTGGAGTAACGAGGAGTTCATTACTTGTTTACGGAGTAACGAGGAGTTCATTACTTGTTTACGGAGTAACGAGGAGTTCATTACTTCTTTCAACTTGTTTACAGTAACGACCAGTTCATTACTTGTTTACTTGTTTACAGAGTAACGAGGAGTTCATTACTTGTTTACAGAGTAACGAGGAGTTCATTACTTGTTTACAGAGTAACGAGGAGTTCATTACTTGTTTACAGAGTAACGTGGAGTTCATTACTTGTTTACAGAGTAACGTGGAGTGCATTACTTGTTTACAGAGTAACGTGGAGTTCGTTACTTTACATAGTAACGAGGAGTGCATTACTTGTTTACAGAGTAACGAGGAGTTCGTTACTTTACATAGTAACGAGGAGTGCATTACTTGTTTACAGAGTAACGAGGAGTTCATTACTTGTTTACAGAGTAACGAGGAGTGAATTACTTGTTTACAGAGTAACGAGGAGTGCATTACTTGTTTATGGAGTAACGAGGAGTTCATTACTTGTTTAGTAACGAGGAGTTTACAGAATAACGTCCTTTAGTTTCAACGAACTAGAAGGTTGAAGTTCGAACCTCCTCCCCATGGTTGGTAGATTATCATGCTACAAAATAATTACCATTCCGCGAGAGCGCCATTAGATATAGATCTAGAAGTCGAGACACCAAATATGGGCTTCACACACTGTACCCAGGTGGGGAATCGAACCCGGGCCTTCGGCGTGACGAGCGAACGCTTTAACCACTAGGCTACCCCACCGCTCCTAGCGCCTTTAAATGTAGACTAGAAGTGAATAAATATATTATTACTGACAGGTAAAGTTTGATGGGATAGTATTTATCTGTTTGTGTTAGTCTAGTTTGGGTAAGATTATCTCATGTGCTTAAAAATATGTCAGGATAGTTACGTGAATGTATACGAGGTTAAATATAGAAGCTGTGCACACAGGGTATAAGGTGAATTCGCTGACAAAATCAGTGAATGTGGATTCGAATCCTGGTTCGATTTTGTTTCTAGGTCATGGCAGTTCATTATCCGGGAGTTTCAACAAAATGATAAACATAAAATGTCTTACAGCATTCCTTCCCCTTTAAATTGATAAGCCCACATAAAATCAAAATATTCTTTAAAACGTCTTCCAGACCAGCCCATACTCCTTATTTTGATAAAAAGCATTCTGCAAAAAATACCACCAGTCCTAATTTATTCATACAAATCTGACATCATGACTAAAAGGAAAAACCATTTAGTGTCAAAGCCTTGTCAATTCAGCTCTCAATAATTCTGATGATCGACATAGTTTCGTTGAGTGGCATTTAGAAGTTGGTGTGATGAACAACGAGGAGAGTTCTATGGATCTACTATCAATATAATATGAGCGACGTTTCAGTGTAGCTACTAACGCTTGCTTGATAACGGTGTTAGCAGCTACACCGAAACGTCGCTCATATTATATAAAAGAACTTGTATGTCCACAGAACTCTCTTTGTTGTTGATCGAGATCGTGTTAAATGCTCAATGATAAGAGTTACCTGTAGTGGGTGTACTCTCTCGTCTACTCCCTCCGGTCACACTACCAGTTGTCACAATCCGAACTGTCACTGTGGTAAGACACAATGCTTGATTTCAACTAAACGTTTAGGACTTGTGAAACATTCATGCACTGGTCCACATTACTTTGCATATAGAGTTACGCCCCTTTGATTTCTGCGGATTAGCGGGTTCGAATTTCGCCGCGATTATTAATATTATCGTTCAGGACTCTATATATGGTCATGGTTTTCACCAATCAGGTCACGTCTACAAATGACATCATTTTCGATACTCCTCTTACTTTCAGGTATCACGTCATGATACAAATAAAATCTGTTCACGTTTAACAAGCCCATTCATTCAAGTTAGAAGCTGTAAAATCGGGTTAATTAACCCGATCAAAGCTTTCTTACATGATGTCAATGCCAGATATCTAACACAAAACCATACAGCCATGTCTGCATGCTATTTCTTTAAAATGCATAATCCTACACAATCCTACACAACCAAACACAATCAAACAAAATCCTTAATATTCAAACACAACACTACAAAATCAAACACAATCCTTAATATTCAAACACAACCCTATACAATCAAACACAATCCCTCATATTCAAACACAACCCTACACAATCAAACACAATCGTACACAATCAAAGGACGGAGCTTCGCTGAATACTAAAGGATCTATTATGATTAACAACCTAATGTGTTGTTATGGTTACGAACGACTATGAATCAGAGGGTGTGTAATGCAAACCAAAGCCTGATTTCAAAATATTGACAAAACCAGTCACTGTATTAGCAATGACACACTGTGGAACCAAATTAAATCTAACCAAGGTTGTTTGCTTAAAACGTTCAATCATATTGAATTGTCGCGCTTTTAAAAATATGTAACCAGACTCACCAGTACGTCGAGTCAAATCTGTAGTACCGCAGTTGATAACGAAGTTGCTTGTGGCTAAAATAGGAATGTATTCATCAACTGACAATACAGAATTGACTGTACATTTGCTCTCTGAAGGTCTGAAGTTGTAGGATTTGACTCGGTTGAGTGATTTTACATGTGATTGGCAGCGGCCTTTGTACGCATGCCAAGATACAATGCTTTTTCTTTCATGAAGCAAGATATGATATTTAAGGAACAGAATCAAATTTGACTTTGAGATTAATTTACTTCTCAGATCGTTTGACAAATTGTTTCAAATAAAATTCTGCCCCTGGTAAACATACTGTAGAAAAATGTTACAGTAACGCTCATGTCGATGAAGGAGTATGCTGTGCCGCGTCAAACAAATAATACGCCCATTATTACGCACATTTTGTGAATGGCGGGTGCAACCGGTAGGGCAATAGATGCTTACCCTTATAGCGAACACCTGGTGTCATCACTAATTTTCTGTGATCAATTCATATTATTGTCACCGCAATGTTTACCCCTACACCTTGCGGAGTTCGTTTCTGAGGATAGTCACGAATGTATACTTTTGCAATGAGGTTGTATATTTAAACACAAACTTACAAGTGATTCCAAGCC
The DNA here is from genome assembly GCF_003918875.1 of Haliotis rubra. Classification (NCBI taxonomy): domain Eukaryota; kingdom Metazoa; phylum Mollusca; class Gastropoda; order Lepetellida; family Haliotidae; genus Haliotis; species Haliotis rubra. The sequence goes on along the minus strand of NW_025765480.1, from coordinate 79,527 downwards.
AGACAACTGGTCGTGATCCTTCCGTAACTTCAAGTGTAATGTGTGACTGTCCAGGTGATTGAATTGTTTGGAGCTGTTTATAGGGCCAAATCTCGTCTGAGCAGGTATACGGTGTCGTAGTAATGGTCAGACGGGAACAGTTTTGGGGTTCATTCCCATCTCCAAGACGTATATCAAGAGCGGTGATATTTACAGGCATCTGTGACTGAATTGTACAAGTATGCTTGGAACTGGGTATGTCATCTGTATGCTTGTAGATGATAGTGGTTTCAGATGCATTCCGTTGTGAAGCTTCATCGATGGGTGTAATTGAATCTCCTATAACATATGAACGTTCAGTGGATGAGTTTGTAAACCTTAAAAACAACGTGCACAAATATGTTAGAAATGTAACGCTTATGTACAGTTTGGCCTCTTTTGATACATACTTGAGGCGCAACATATGGACTCGAGGCAACAGTGGATATGGCTTCCGGTTCCAGGATAGCTAATGCCACCCGTACTTAGGGGTGGATAACCATCATTTCTACAAGTTATCTTCACATCATGTTTCGTAGAAAATATCTCATAAATACGTACAATCTGAACCGGTTTAGTTCATGAATAATTATCTTTTTTACGATTGATGAGTATTCACTCATTACCTTGAGAAACAAGTATTTTGGATATTACAACAGATATATAGCAGGTTCATTATTCCGATACCGCTCATGAATCTAACATGTAAATGGTGAAAATCTGATGAAGAGGGACGTCATCTATGTACTGTTAAATTTCAATATTATTTACATTATTTAATGTAACCTTAATTCTAAATTTTAGTGTCTCCAAAAACACACATACCTTCAATGCACCGATATTTGACAATGGAGAATGTATCGGCTGCATTCATCCGGGGAGCCTGATACTCACATTGGTTCTCTGTAGAACAGTTGTTGTAGAGGGAGATGAGGTAGGTGTTGTTGAAGCTGTTACTGCACCTACTTACTGTCACATTGTCAGGGTTTACATGCTGGCAGTCAGCGATCCCTGCACCACATTCTCTGTTGAAGGTGAAGTAGGCGCCAACGATGGCGATCTTCTGGCTGGGGTTGCATCTGATGCTGTGCTTAGTGCAGGGAAGGCCAACAGGACCATAACAGGCTCTACTCGTCCGGTTCTCTACATGGAGAAATATTCAGGCTTTTATTTATTTTTAAAATTTATATTCGATATGTTACAGCGCAGCAGGCTTATACTGAGTGAGTGAGTTTTGAGCATTAGTTCAGCTTCATGCACATTTAAAAATAAACATCACTTACAACTAATGGTAGTTCAAAATTAACTATAAAACGACATGATGTGATTAAATATCAGTACACAGGAAATCATATCGTGATGCTCGAATTTGTCTCCATCCAAAGGGAACACATTTATATCCATCAAATCAAATCATGTAGATGTCATCAGATATTTGACACCTCTTATTGACACCATCGACCGGTTTAGATTGGGGACAGACAATTCTCTTTATGGTGAAATTCCTTCCTCGTGTGGATTGACTGCTTAACTGACAATAACTAGCAAGTGATATTCCAAGTAAGACACAGACCATGTGGCCTATTATCATGGTTCAGTGATTAATGATGTGTATTAAATTTAAACACACAACGAATCCAAACAACAATAAGTGAGTGAATGAGCCAAAATTTAAAGTCGCCTCAGCTCTATGTCTTACTAGAATCGGTAGTTTATTGAGACAGTGTCGTGCCAAATATAGCATCTGCTTGATTTGACCACTTACTGCACAGTATTCTGTATTCATACTTTTCGGCCGTGGGAGCCGTGGGAGCCGTTGGAGACGTGGGAACAGTGGGAGCCGTGGGGGCAGTGGGAGACGTGGGAGACATGGGAGCCGTGGGACACGTGGGAGCCGTGGGAACCGTATGAGACGTGGGAGACGTGGGAACAGTGGGAGTCGTATGAGACGTGGGAACCGTATGAGACGTTGGAGCCGTGGGAGATGTGGGGGCCGTATGAGACGTGGGAGACGTGGGGGCCGTTAGAGCCGTAGGGGCCGTGGGAGCCGTTGGAGACGTGGGAACAGTGGGAGCCGTGGGGGCCGTGGGAACAGTGGGAGACGTGGGAACCGTGGTAGCCGTCGGAGCCGTGAGAGTCTTGAGAGCCGTGGGAGTCGTGGGAGCCGTGGGGATTCGTGGAAGACATGGGAGCTTCGGAGGCCGTGGGAGCCGTGGGAGACGTGGGGAACGTGGGAGCCTTGGGGGCAGTGGGAGACGTGGGAGACATGGGAGCCGTGGGAGACGTGGGAACCGTATGAAACGTGGGAGACGTGGGAACCGTATGAGACGTGGGAACCGTGGGAGACGTAGGAGACGTGGGGAGAACGGAGGACCCGTGGAGACGGAACCGGAGACAGGCGGATGTGAGACGGAACCGACGCGAAGACGTATGAACCGGAACGAGACGGAGCCGATGGAGACGGAAACCAGCCGGGAGACGTGGAACGTGGACGGAACGGAGACCGGAGACGTGGAACACGTGAGACGGAGACGGGAGAAGGAACTGCCGGAGAAGGGAGACGTGGAGACGTGGAATGGATCCGTGGAACAGTGGAGCCACAGTGGAACAGTGGAAGACCGGAGTCGGAGACGGTGGTGAGACGTGGAGACGAGGCATGGAGACGGAACAGGCACGGAGATGGAATGGAGATCGTGGAAGGAGACGTGGAGACATGTAGATGGAACCCGTGGACAGACGTGGAACCGTGGAGCCGAGGAACCCCGGTGGACACACACGGAGGAGAACCGTGGCGAGGTGGAGACGAGGGAAATGGAGAAGTGGAGCCGGAACTGGAGATGGTGGAGCAGGCACGGAGACGTGGAGAACCAAGTGAGGTGGAACGAGTGAGACGGGAGAACAGTGGAGACGGAGGAACTGGACATGGAAGGATGGAGAATGGAACAATGGATCTGTGGAGATGAGAGCGGAAATGGAGATCAAAGGTGGAGCATGGAAGCAGATGGAGACTGTATGAGATGGAGACGTGGAAATGGAGATGGAGAGATGGAAGCTGAAGAAGGAGAATGGAAACTGGGAAGGAGATGGAGATGTGGAGATGGAACTGGAAGGAGACATGGAGACTGGACAATGGAATGGAACTGAATGAGATGAACTGGAAGGACAATGGAGATGGAAACTGTAAGGAGATGGAGATGGAGTGGAAGCCGTGGATGGAGAATATGGAACTGCATGGAAATGGAGTGGAGATGATGGAAGGAAAGTGGAGATGGAACTGTAAGGAGACATGGAATGGGATGGAGATGTGGAGACATGGGAGACGTGAAAGCATGGGAGACGTGGATGATGGATCTGGGAAGGGAGAGATGGAATAGTGGGGAACTGTGGAAATGGAGAATGGAAATGGAGATGGACATGGAGCGGGAGAACCGAAACTGGAGATGGGAACTGAAGGAACAAAGGATGGAAATGGAAACAGTGGAAGGGGACCACAGGGGCAGTGGATGTGGGAACAAATGAAACATGGGAGCCGGGAAGAACCCGGACCGCATGGAGCCGGAGCCGTGCCGGACGTGGAAAACCGGAAGGACGCCGGAGGACGTTGGACCGGACAAAATGGAAACTGAGGACGGAGACGCCCGAGGTGGAGTCAAATGGATGACCGGCCCGAAACCCATGAGGACGGAGATGGAACCGTGGAGACGTGGAACGGACGCGGAAGACGTGAGAACGGCATGAGGTGGAAACGGAAAGACGAAACGCATGGAGATGGAGGACGTGGAGGCGGATGAGATCGCGGATCCACATGAGACGCCGGAAGACGTGGAGCCGGACGTGGAACCGGACACGTGGACAGTGGAACCGGATCCCGGACACGTGGAAACCGTGGAGGAGATGGAGCCACGGAAAAGACCCATGACGGACGCGGATGGAAACGGAGACGGACCGTGGAAACCGGACGGACGTGGACAAATGGAATGGATCCCGGACCGTATGGAGACCGACGGAGCCGGAACAAGGCCGGAGCCGGAACGAATGGAGGTGGAACAAAGACGTGGACGTGGAGCCGCACGGAGACGTGGAATCGATGAGACGGAGACATGAGAAACCGGTATGGAAACGGATGGACGTGGAACCCGGATGAGGACGCCGGATCGATGGAGCCGGAGCCGGAACGGACATGAGAAACAGGATCCAGGATCGAGGAAACGGGATGACGCTGAACCGACACGGAGACGTGGAATGGAATCGTGGAGACGTGGAAGGAAGGCATGAGACGTGGAGATCGAACCGGAACGAAGATATGGAGGATCGGAAACGGAATGGAAGACGGAGGACGGAGCCGGACGTGGAGACGTGGAACCGAAGACCGGAGATCGCTGGAAATCAACATGATCGGGCCGACGGAGCCGGATGGAGACGGGGACCCATGAGCCGGATATCGTGGAAGGAACGTGGAAACCGGAAGACGTGGAGCCGGAAGACGTGGAACCGGTATGGATCGATGAGATGGAACGGAACGACGTGGAGGAAGTGGCCGCCGGAACGGATACGTGGAACGTAACCGGAAGATCGTGGAACGAAGACGTGGATCGTACGGGGCCGGAGGATGGAAACGCGGAGCCGGAGTGGAGAACACGGAACCGGAATCGAACGAAGACGCGGAACGGAAGATGGAACGGGGATCCGGTAACGAGACGTGGAGACGTGGAACCGCATGACACCCGGAGGACGGATCCGTGGAGGATCGGGAACGCACGGAGGAACGTGGAGAAAACGGAGACACGTGGACCGGAACGACGGAAAACCGGAAGAGGATCGTGGAGCCGGATGGAACCGGACGGACGGAGCCGTGGATAACGCGGAACCGATGACGTGGATAGCGGAAGAATGGAACGAAGGAATGGAAGGACGTGGAATGGAGACCGGACGGAACGATCCGTGGAAGGAACCCGGCGGAGACCGGAACGGAAAATACGGAACCGGAGCCGGAGGGTGGAGGACCGGAAGACCGGAAACGGAATGGATGGAATACATGGAAGGATGGAGCCGGAACCGATGGACGTGGAAAACTGGCTGGAAACGTGGAAACCGGGAGCCGGAATGGAGACGGAACGGATGGACGGAGGACGTGGAACGGAGTCGAACGGACGTGAAACCGGAGACGTTGGACAACAATGGACGTGGAAAACCGAAGGACAAACGGAGACGGATGGAACCGGAGCCCGGAACGGACGGAAACGGAATGGAATGGACATGACCGGAATGGTGGAGGACGGATCATGAAGGATGGACGTTGGACGATGGAGCCGGACAATGGAGGAATGGACCCTGAGACAACGAATGGAGCTGGGAACCGGACAAAGAATGGACGTGGAGATCGGAACAGGACGTGGAGGACCTGGGAGCCTGGAGCCGTGGACATATGGAATGGATCCACAGGACGACGTGGAATCGATGGATACGTGACATGGAACCGGATCCTTGGGATGGAGGACTGGGAGAATGGACCGGACGTTGGAACTGCATGGAAGACCGGATGGAATGGACGGATGGAACAATGGAGCCGGAATGGAAGAAACCGGACAACGGAGGACGGATGGAATGGAATGGAAACGATGATCCGGGGCCCCGGACATGGAAACCGGAGGAGACGGAATGGATCGTCGGAAACTGGCGGACAATGTCGGACGACGAATGCCGGAGGATCGTTAAACCGAAGGACATGGAATGGAATGGAGGACGGAATGGAAGGACCGGAATGGATCCGGAACGAAGGACGTGGAAGAATCGTGGAAGGATCGTGGACGTGGAATCGAAGGACAGGACGGAGGAGCCGGGGCCCGAGGACGTGGAAACCGGGAGCCGGGAACGGAAGGAGGACGTGGAGCCGTGGAGGCGTGGAGACGTGGAAGGATCGCGGAGATCGGAAACATGAGACGGGAATGGAACGGAAGGAGACGTGGATGGACGTGGAAGATCGGGAGGACGTGGAAATGGACAATGGAACTGGAAGGATGGACAAGGAATACGTGGACAAATGGAATGGATCTGGATGGAACGGAATGGTACGGAGCCGGGGCCAGTGGAACCGGACGTGGAAGGACATGGAACCGTGGAATCAGGAACGTGGGAGACCGGAATGGGATCTTGTGGCGTGAACCGGCGGAGTCAAATGGACGCGAAACCGAAGGACGGATCGTGGAGCCGGGGCCGGATCGGACGTGGGAACTGTAGCCGGGGCCGGAATCGGATCAAATGGAATGGAAGGAATGGAAGATGGAATGGACGCTGGGAGGAATGGAAGTGGCGCGATACGTGGGAACCGTATGAGACGTGATAAACGTGGAGCTGGAACCGTATGAAACGTGGGAAGGAGGTGGCCGTGGGAGACGTGGGAAACGTATGAGACGTGGGAAACGTGGGAACCGTATGAGAGGTGGGAGTCGTGGGAACCGTGGGGGCCGTGGGAGACGTGGAAACCGTATGAGACGTGGGAGACGTGGGAACCGTGGGGGCCGTGGGAGACGAAGGAACCGTATGAGACGTAGGAGACGTGGTAGCCGTGTGGGCAGTTGAAGACGTGTGAACCGGATGGGACGTGGGAGACGTGGGAACCGTGTTGGCCGTGGGAAACGTGGGAACCGTATGAGACGTTGGAGACGTGGTAGCCGTGGGAGACGTGTGAACAGTATGAGACGTGGGAGACGTGGGAACTGTATGAAACGTGGGAGACGTGAGAGACGTGGGATCCGTATGAGTCGTGGGAGACTTGGTGACGGTGGGAGCCGTGGGGGCCGTATGAGACGTGGGAGCCGTGGGAGCCGTGGGAGACGTGGAAGTCGTTCCAATTTACACTTGTCAGAGGGGTACACAAAGTCCGTGACTAAGACTACCAGCTGTCCGAATTTCAGTTTTGTGGAAGCCACGGTGGTTGACGTGTTAGATCTCCGACTCGTAGGTTCGTATCCCGAATGGAAATCAACCTAGTTCACTCTTGTACAGAAATCGATCAGAACACGTCACATTGAAGAGCGGTTTTTTATGTACACATTTCAACATTACAATACTATTTAAAATAACCCAGACTATCACAACATTATTCATAATTAAGAACATGGGTTAACATGGGATAATGTTGAGGCTGCAGTTATTGTGTCAACGTAATATTGAATGAATGAAATTTGGGTTAAAAGTTGAAGCAACTGTTATACACTCTGTTGATATTTTGTTAAATATTTTGAAATGGTTGTGTTGAAGAACATACCCATAAGTACGGCACCCTGGAGAACACACCCTGCCAGATATATGACACGCCAGGAGATGAATGTCGTGGCTGACATGATCCAGTGTTGAGTAATGCTCGCAACCGTTATCTATTCACATACATGTACACATGTGATATACACAGATGATGCAAACAAGGAAGTAGAAGTTTCGCTGTGGCGTGTCTGCTCAGTTTCCTGACATGAATTCATTGTGACCAGTATAATCTGTTGCCCTATCCGTGGATCCGGGTTGAAATCGTCTCAAGCAACCCATGTTTGTCGTAAGAGGCGACTAACGGGATCGGGTGGTCAGGCATGCTGACTTGATTGACAGATGTAATCGTAGCCCACCTCTGTTGATTCATACTCATGATGTTGATCACTGGATTGTCTGGCCCAGACTCGATTATTTACAGACTGCCGTCATATAGGTGGAATATTGCTGAGGGCGGTGTTAAACAACAAGCAAAGAAAAACATTTCGTCGCCTGCAAACCAGAGTGTTCTAAGTCCACGTTTGACAAAATTAGAGTTAGTATGCTCAGGGTAGGTTTTAGAGCATAATTTATTACTGTAGCAACTTTTTACAGTGCTATCTAGCTTTGAAAGTGGTTTTTCAAACACAAACTTTGTTCTATCTCAATGAAAATTCGATCACGGAAGCACAATTTGATCACGTGACATTGAGATTTACCAATTTTGAAGTGATTGTTATAATGGAAATGGAACATTTTAACTCTGTTCTTATTTCTGCTTTATTTAATTAAATATAGTCCTTATGAAAGTAAATCAGATTTAAACGACAAAAATACAACCTGGTAATAAAGAAATAACAATCAAATATCGATATAATAATAACAAAGCTGAGTTTTTAGCTGTGTTTTTTGACACTTAAAACACTTTCTTATTTATTTCAATAGTTTGATCATATAATTTGAATTTTCCGATACTGTTTAACATGTCACTTGCATGTGCAAAATTTGAAAGAACTCGATTGAAAAGTTTAGACGATATTGTTGTCCTAAACTTCAAGATAGAATTTCTCGAAAATAGGTTTTTGTGACTTAGTACACTCTGGTTTTCAGGCGACGATTTGTGTGATACTGTAGTTTTCACAATTCCTCTTGTCAGAGTGTATGTATGTGTCGCGTTATTGACCCTATGACTTGCCTTTTATTGATTAAAACCAAATTGAGGATCAGTTCAAAGCCAGAATTAGCAATTAACCAATTCCAATGAGTGAGTGAGTGAGTTTAGTGTTACGCCACACAACGCAATATTCCAGTTATATGGCGGCGGTCTGTAAATATTCGAGACAATCCAGTGATCAACAGCATGAGCATCGATCTACGCAACTGGGATACGATGACATGTCTTAACCAAGTCAGTGAGCCTGACCACCCGATCCTGTTATTCGTCTCTGACGGCAAGCATGGGTTACTGAAGATCAGTCCTAACCCGGATCTTTAGGGATCTAACCAATTCCAGACCAAAGCAATGTTGTAATATTTTTGAGCGGAAAAGATGTGCCACAAGTTGAACGCGACACAGATGAACAATGTGTCATTCGTTAATTCTATCGTCACGCAACCAGCTATCGTGTTGCCATCTCTAAATACATCCGGTGGGCCAGGACATGACGCCCTCACTACATTGTCATTGTGTTTGAGTATTTTTGGAAGTCTGCCAGAACATTGTTTCTGAAACTCGTGATATAATATGTAAACCATCTGACTTAATATATGCAAAACTGTACAAAAATGTATATAAATCTTTGAAAAAAAGATTGTGTACACGTAAGCCGAGTTATGGTGTGAATAATTTATAACACATTTTTCTATCTCGAGTGAACTCGACATAAGAAACTGTGAGTTGAGTGAGTGAGTGAGTGAGTATGGTTTTCCGCCCTTTTTAGCAGTATTCCAGCAATTTCACGGCGGGGAACACCAGAAATGATATCATCATTTAAAGATTAGAATACGAATGCAGCAAAGAGGGGATCCTGGCAATGTTTCATCAGAGCCCATCTGTTAGACCTCTCCCTTGTTGCACCAACAGAGACCTTTGTGAGAATGTGACGTCTCCCCAGCACTGCAGCCCCATGCACTACCCACAATGTCAGAATGCCTCTCAGTGGTAGTGGTCAATACCAGGCTAGTGTTTGCATAATCATAAATAAAGTAAATTGCACCGAACAGTGCACAATGATCGTAATCTCAAGTGTTCTGCCCATATAAGATTTGCGTTGATCGTAATTCGAGCCAGATAATCTTGCCAGGAAACCCATAGATTCTCTATAAATTATTTTTCTGGTTTTGTTGGGTTCCCCAAGGAGTTTTTCAGGAAAGGGAACATTTCGTTCACCGAACAGATGTGCACTATTTTGGATATATTGACTATAGCCCCGATAAACAAACGCAGGTAACCACTTAAGATGATCAAACAGTATTCAAACTGAATTATGAACATAAGCAATATCTCCTACAATCCTGGTAACAAACAAATGATCATATATGCATAATTATCTACAATATATGAAGCCCGTGGGGATGCAGAGGAAGAGCACATGTCCTATGCTTGTCGTTGGAAGACACTAATTATATGCATAAATGGAAAGGGTTGTAAGGCACGGTGAGTTGGTTGGTTACTCGTGTATGCATGAATCGAATCTTACCATAACAATCATGATTGTCTGACCCAGACTTGAGTATTCGCTGTCGTAAAGAAGGAATGAGTGAGTGAGCTTGAAAATCAGACCCGGACCTTCGGCGTGACGAGTGAACGCATTAACCACAAGACTACCCAACCACCCCCGTCAAGATGGTATGCTGATGAGGTGGCGGTACGTAGCTAAAGGAAGATAGAAACAAAACTGTAATGTCACATGTGCATTGATACATTAGATGAATAATGTTGCGTGTACTAATCCTATGATGCTGTACCTTCAATAGTCCAGTGATAATGAATGACACATCTGCTATAACGTCAAGACTGACTGACTGAGTTTTGGTTTTACGTCGCTTTTAGCAATATTCCAGCAACGTCACGGCGGGGGACACCAGAAATGGGCTTCACACATTGTGCCCATGTGGGGATTCGAACCCGGGTCTTCGGCGTGACGAGCCAACGCTTTAACCATTAGGCTACCCCACCGCCCCTATATAACGTCAAAATGATAATGTAACAGGTACATTGGTATAATTTCAGTTAAAGAATTAACGTATTCTAACAATGGAGCACGATGTTAATCATTCTTGTTCTTGTCTGCCCGCTCGTCATCTGTATCCTGGTAGTGGTTTTGTGAAACTCTACCTAATGAATACGATCCTTCTGATGTGTCAGGAATGTCATCAATTTTGCGACTACATCTGATTGCCAGATTCAGATGCCATGTCGATGTGTATCATCAATATAATCTATAGGAGGAGTTCGTCCAAACATGTGGTCATAACCTGTATCTTTCCCTCTGGTAATCCTGAAATTTTAGGCATACCAGCTGCATTCGTATCATTGTGGTGGCCTGGGGGTCTCACCAATGTGATCATATACACTGGAGTGGTTAGATAGGTTGTCATTATCAGATACAATTACACGAGGAGCTGTCTTCTCGTCGATGTGATCATAGACATTGGAATGGTTAGATAGATTGTCATGATCAGATACAATTACACGAGGAGCTGTCTTCTCGTCGACGTGATCATAGATATTGGAGTGGTTAGATAGGTTGTCATGATCAGATACAAGTACACGAGGAGCTGTCTTCTCGTCGACGTGATCATAGACATTGGAATGGTTAGATAGATTGTCATGATCAGATACAATTTACATGAGGAGCTGTCTTCTCGGCGATGTGATCATAGACACTGGAATGGTTAGATAGGTTGTCATGATCAGATACAATTACATCAGGAAATGTCTTCTCATGGATGTGATTACAGACATTGGTGTGCTTACATAGGTTGTCACAGTCATGATCTCCAGCAGTGGCCTGAACACATGTGATCATAGACACTGGTTTGTTTAGAGGGGTTGCCACAATCCGGATCAGACACAGTTACGTGTATGGATGCCGTCTCACTGATGTGATCATAGAGATTGTTGTGGCTAGGTGGGCTGTTACACTCACGATCACTGGCATTGACCGGAGCAGATGCATTTCCACGGATGTGATCATAGACACTAGTTTGGTTAGATGCGCTGTCCCAGTCATGATCGCAAGCAGTGTCATGAGCAGTTCTGTCCCGACGGATGTGATCATAGACACTGGTTTGGTCAGATGGGTTGCGACAATCACGATCAGACACAGTTGCATGAGGGAATGTCTTCTCATCCAAGTGATCATAGAGATTGCTGTGCCTAGATTGGTCCTGACAATCATGATCACAGACAATGACCTGAGCAGATGTGTTTCCACGGATGTGATCATAGACACTAGTTTCGTCAGATAGGTTGTTATAGACCAATCTTCCATCTCGGTATTTGTGAAAATTTTCCATAAAATAAAAATATTTCTCATCAACAAATCGCGTACGGACGGAACAACAGAATTTTTACATTCTACACTAGGAGTGAGTGAGTTTTGCTTTACGCCGCTTTTAGCAATATTCCAGCAATATCACGGCTGGGGACACCAGAAATTGGCTTCACACATTGTACCCATGTGGGGAATCGAACCCGGGGTCTTCAGCGTGACGACCGACCGCTTTAACCACTAGGCTACCCCACCAGTTCACATAAGGAGATATCAGGCTACCAAAAAAAGAACTCGCATATATCGCTTGAGACACATGTCTCGAGGGGAGGTGGGGTAGCCAAGTTGCCAAAGCGTCGCTCGTCATGCCGAAATCCGGGTTCGATTCCCCATATGGGTGAAACAAATTTCTGGTGTCCCCCGCCGTGATGTTGCTGGAACATTGCTAAAAGCGGCATAAACTCACTCACTAGCATGTCCCGACTGAGAAAGGTTAAGAGTAAGCGGATGATGATGCACGTAAACATCCTTGACAAACCATGGTCCATACTGCCATGTAAATTAGTATGTTGTGCCGAGTACTGCCCCCCTTTCCACGTCAGAATGAGTGAGTGAGTTTAGTTTTACGCCGCACTCAGCAATATTCCAGCTATATAACGGCGGTCTGTAAATATTCGAGTGTGGACCAGACAATCCAGTGAGCATCGATCTACGCAATTGGGATGCGATGACATATGTCAGTCAAGTCAGCGAGTCTGACTACATTATCCCTTTTGTCGCCTTTTACGACAAACATGGGTTATTGAAGATCAATTCTAACCTGGATCTTCACGGGTCTAACCAATTCCAGAAGGTATGATGGTAGCGATTATGTGTCCAGATTTGTCATCATCATGCCCTTGTTCTTGGGTTCCACCCAAGTGGTAACGCCTCAAACTTACATTACTCCAACTTACATTACTCAACTTACATTACTCAAGCTTACATTACTCAAACTTACATTACTCAAACTTACATTACTCAAACTTACATTACTCAAGCTTACATTACTCAAGCTTACATTACACAAGCTTACATTACTCAAACTTAAATTACTCCAACTTACATTACTCAACTTACATTACTCAAACTTTCATTACTCAAACTTACATTACCCAAACTTACATTACTCAACTTACATTACTCAAACTTACATTACTCCAACTTACATTACTCCAACTTACATTACTCAAGCTTACATTACTCAAACTTACATAACCAGGATGCTACTGAGAAGTGGCGCCCACTCACTCCCTCACTGCACTAAGTGAATGAGGCTGTCAAATTTCGTCATAATTCGTATGGCACACTAACAAAAATGACACACAAAATAACGGGTTCGATACTCTGTATCAATATGATTCATGTGTAAGATGAAAAATAGTTAATCCCAAAGACCGTAAGACCTGTGGAACCCCAACTTGCTGTAAAAAAGTGAATCAAATGTACGCTCAGTCATGATACCAAAGTGCCAAACCAAAGGATACATACATCCGTTACCTGCAGTTCAACATGTCGTCATTTAAACTGTTTGAAAAATACATTTAAGAAGGATACATCTAAGAAGACAAATTTGGAGGGGTATTCTGAGAATGGCAGATGATAGAGGTTAAATGGTTATATCGGAGGTGGTATCAAGGCATCAGTTGTTTGTACCGGGTGGGATATCGGCTGCTGCAAACATCATGAGCCTGTATACACCATAAACCTTTATATAATCAGCTGCATACAGGTACAACCTTCAATATTTCGAGTTATACGACCATTCGATACAAACCCAAAATAGTAACTGAAGAATTTACCTCCATACGAGAACAATCGTAAGATCTACACCTCGACCAAAAATCGACATAAAGGGTATATCTGTTTTCGTTTTCAACTCTTTCTCGGTACAACCAGAAGATATATACATACATGCTTACGTACCTACCTACCTACCTACCTACCCCACACACACATACATGCATACCTACATACATACCTACATACCTACATAAATGCTTGCATGCAAGTACACTGTGTATACTGAATACTGATACTCGTGGTATACAAGCAGACTCTGGGTGTGATTAAACAATGCCATTCTGCGCCAGTCAGTGATAGGAGAGACGCATTCCTAAAGGTATATGTGACTCATGTCGACCACGAAGTGTTCAGCATCTGTTGTAGGTTTGTGGTCGAGAAAACCTCAATAATATTCTCTTGTAAAAAACAGGCTCTTGAACCTTCTTCATGGTGAGTCTTCAATTAAAGCAATGCCGGTGGCACTGGTATAAACAGGAACCAGTGGCTGCATCAACAACAGTGGATGGGATTACATTATTGATCAAAATTATTTCCAAAAGTTGTCAATCTAGCGTATATTAGCTGTGGATAATACAACTATCTCATACAAGGATACTACCATAAGTGCAGTCATACAGAAACTATTGAATAAAACACTGCGGTTAACGGAAATGATCAAGTGGTTTGGAAATATTTAGTTGGTATACGTACCTTCTCCGATTTGAGGAAATCCAGTTTCACACTAAATATCAAAACTGGCAGAGGCTGATACACACGTTGACATGTATTAACATGTTATCTCTAAGGGCAGGCATGTTTAATGTTTAAAAATTGTTCTAAGGGGTGAACTGAAATTGGGATTTGACGTCGATTTCAAGATAGTTTCAGGCAATCACCTGTCTCAAATATTGGCAGAAAGAGTTTTAGATTACGTAGATTCGAATTCAAAAAAAGGAAAGGAAAACAAAAGAAAATTCGAAATCAAGTATGTCCTGGATTATTTTGCAATCTCAGAAAAGACGAAATTTCAATCATAACTGCCTACAGACTTGAACTAAAACTTCGTTCAACACGACGCCACACTATGAATTCCTTCCTGATATATATATGTGGCGATCATGTTATTCCTATGCCTTCAAGGTTTAGGTCAATTAAGCAATTGTGATCAGAGTATACGTGGAATGTTAGTCATCATTGTGTAAAATTAGGGCATGTGGGCAAAAGATATTCAAAACTATACTTCTCTTCAAAAGTTTAGATTGACTTACAACACTCACTATATATGTTATGTGTATATGTTTGGTTACATCGAAGATTGATTTGTCCGCTAACTTGAAGGGACCAACTGCAAACTTTATGCAGATGAATGGCACGATAATCATGCATCAAATTGCTGAAAGCATGTGCAAACATCGTGTACGTGAACAGCTGCGTTGTTGCATAAAGGTTTGTTAAGAATTCTCCAATTTTCACTGTTTTTTATCATTTATTCAACTCATGACAATGATCTTTTTAGTTCATGTGTAAACAGAACCTTTAGTTTAGAACAGTTGCGTGAAGTAAGTGGCTATATTTAAACTAGCGAGTCTAAACTTTTGATGAGAAGTATATATGCATCCGTTGTGGTCGCTCCTTGCTGATCTGCTTCTAGGGCATGTGAGTGTGAACTACAGTTTGGAAAGGCAACTGGACTGAAGCGTAGATGCATTGATGACCAAATATTGTTCAATAATGGTCAGATATTAACTTTTTGTCCACCTATTTACTGACTAGGTTGTTTCTTGTTAAGACCTAAGCTTGAATATTAAGATTATCGACAAAATATGAGACAAGGATCATGGGTACAAACATCACTCTTCCACATAGAATTGAAATTACAAGTCTTTATGGAAGTTGTATAGGACACGACATTTCAAACAATTAATAGGACGTTTCTTACATGAAGAGATAAAGAGGTCTCTGATAGTAATAAAATGATTTTGTCGCCATTATTTGAATGGCGACGTGTATGCGAGTAAAAGTCGGTTTTAAAGTCATTTAGATATGATACCGTGGTTTAACATTGATCCCCTGCTCAGAAACAGAAAACAATTCCTTCTGTAATCCTCATATTGCCCTCTGTGGACAGACGCTTTATCGATCGATACACACACCACATTGTTTAATAATGAGGAAAACATAGCTATTACATGAAATCCAAAGCCACGACACAACTTCAAAGCGACTACTTTCGGAACGGTTTTCCAAGAACAGAGTTATGATGACTTGAGTAGAGGTGGTTTTATTATATCTAGGACAACGCTCATCTTCAAATGTGCAGACACATGTCATGTTTAGATCTCTATTTTCTATTATCAAGTTTCCGGCACACTGTCCCTGCGTTCCCAGTCGCAGATCGAGGGAGGAAATCTGTATAGTGGAACGTGTGAAATTTACCGCACATGTATATACGGACGCATTTCGCGTTACAACCGAATCTTGGGAAACGTACTGAAGTGTCACCTCAGTTTTGTTCTGAACTTGACTCCCGTTCATACTGATGATGTCGGTATCTGCAATAGAATAGTGACACCAGCAAACGTTTGGTCCTTGTTGAAAGCGTAATTCAAGCTACGTCACTATTTGCTCAAATAATTACGTCTGCCAAGGCAAGGCTGCCAAGCCAAGGCAAACCAGAGGTTGTTCAGAGCACGATGTACATTAATCAGACAAGTCTCTGAGTCTGAGCCACAAGAACATATTCTTACCTGCAATTCCATTAGCGGACTAACAGACACACACAATATTACTTTATAGATACAGTTTGGACTGTCAAACAAATTGATTCCGAATTAAAGTGAACATTCAGTCTTCAAAAGCTGAAATTGAGTCTGTTTTATGAATAGAACGGAACACATAGTTCATCTATCTTCAAATCTCTTTAACACGAATGTTATGCTTGAGATCAAATCTATTTAGGTCATTTATCTGAAACTAGTTACCTTCAATGTAGGTGTGTTTCACCATCGACACAAAACAATTCCCATTTGGCCAAGGAGGGACGAATGTGCACCATGTCTAGGCGGAACAGGTCATTAAAAGAGCTTGAATCTCCGTGTGGTTGTATCTAGTATCACATTCTGAGCTTGAGTTCGTTGACGAAGCACACTGTGTATCTGATGTGTAACATGCCTCTAGTATTGCGATCCTCTGATTGCTTTCACACGTGGCATTGGTGACGTTGTATATCCCCCGCACCGTAACACGCTGTGCTTGAATGCATTGTATCTACAGATTTCAGCATTTTAAAATAGAAATAGGAATATGCATATAAATGCAATTCATATCAGTAAACATAGACTCATCAAACCTATGTTTGTCATCTCTGAACCAGAGTGTTCTCTCTTACACCTTTAAACACTTACATAGAGCTGACATTGGTCCTGTCGCTAATTGTGTCACGGCTCGACTATTGTAATTCCTACAACGTGTTCGAAATTATGCAGCAAGGATTGTTACACTAACTAAATCAGAGCACATCACTCCTGTTCTCCATAGCCTTAATTGGCTCCCTGTGGAACACCGTATCACATACAAGCTCCTTTTTTCTTGTCTTCCAGTGTCTACGTTCCCAAACAAAAGCCCTGCACCATGCTCCCATGGTAAAAAAGCTATGGGTAGAAAACATTTGCATATTCGGCCACTATTGCCTGGAACTCTCTGCCCCAGTACCTCAAAGACTGTGAACCATTGTCATCGTTTAAGACCTAACTCAAAACCTTCCTGTTCAGACTTGGCTTCTCAGTGTAACTTCTCTTCTCTCCTCTCCTCTCAGACATGTGCGCTTAGAGCTTGTAGTGTACAAGGATTCAACGCGTTTCAAGTGGACTATTATTATTATTTATTACACGATTCGTACCAAGGCCCTCTCAGTACTACGCACTATAAATAAAGAGATACCACCTCCTAACAAAATGTTGAAAAACTGTTGTTAGTCATAACTGACTCAAGATCATATCAGCAGTCGAGAGGAGTGATATTAATTAAATGGTCAAACACATTGTTCATGGACAATAAGGAGATAAACATACCGTGTTGGAAAAGCAGAGGTATATAACAAAACTATAATAGCTCTAAATTTGATTCAAAACTGAAAGCGTAGAACGTCAGAGTCATATATCCAATATATTGTCATTCCTATCGTTTGACGTTATTACCCAAACGCTAC
The DNA here is from genome assembly GCF_003918875.1 of Haliotis rubra. Taxonomy (NCBI): domain Eukaryota; kingdom Metazoa; phylum Mollusca; class Gastropoda; order Lepetellida; family Haliotidae; genus Haliotis; species Haliotis rubra. The sequence continues at coordinate 61,740 of NW_025765480.1, read as the reverse complement.
GTGTACATTGTCTTTTGAATATAGATCGTGGCTACCCTGATACATTCCACCTTCAAGAAATACATGTATATCACTCTAAGCAAGGACAGGTGCTATCTATCAAATGCCACTTGCATTTCGTATTTCATATGTCTTAGTATCAGGTCTCGAAATTATAATTCTTTTCAAGATTTAGTGAAAGCAAAGTATATAGTGTTTACTTTGATTAGTAATCCTAGTTATATCTTAGTATCCTACTAATACCTATATAATATTCCATTAGAGCCCGCAGTAATGGGATTTCTACTGTTCTCAATACATGAGAGTGCCTTAAACAGGTGAGCTACAAGGTTCCCATTTACCATGAATCATTTCACACACATTTCCTCACCTGAAATACTTGCTTCACAGAAGGATGTGTAGATCCCCACACTGCACACGAAGTATCTCAACCACCGTCCATTTGGTCTGCTTTGTCGGGTGACACAACCGCTGTTTATGCAGTTAAACTCTCGACGTAAGGGAATTCAATACGATCGTTTTAATACTGCAATGTGATACCAGATAATTTATGTGTACCAGGTAAAGGCGTACGGGATCAGGGTGTACATGCATTACATCCGTGTGCACAGAGGCTGGTAACGTCACTCAATCGGGTTTGTGATAAATATGAATACAGGTTGCAATCCTAGGCTTATATGTACTGCGATATTCAACATCGTGACATGCCTGTATATATTAAAGTCATACAGCTTGTGTAGTTTAAATTAGAATCCAGGGTCACTTCATGAGAACAATGAAATGGGGCATAGTCTTAAGACAGTGTGGTCCACGGCAGTGAGTACCCTGTACCTAACAATAACTACGATTTGTTTCTTATACTTATCATTGGAAACAGTTAAGACAGTACCAGATGTCATATCCTGATGACTCAGTTTGCATATTTCCAGAATACATGTGTTGGTAAAATCATAATAGTAAAAACCGTATATACACTGACACTGAGGTCGGTTGTTACAAATATATTGTTCTACTTTATCGTAAGGGTAAGGTATGCTTACGATTGAATCTGAAATTTCAGCAAAAGAGGTATAAATATTTAAATAAATCACAGTCAACATCTCCTCTTCACAAGGAAGCATTACCATTAGCAGGAGATGCTGAGAATGCATCATGCATATGAATAATGCATCACAAGTGTATTCGTACTTCCAGATTCTCTATGTATTTAAAAAGGTGAGGTGAGGTGAGGTGAGGTGAGGTGAGGTGAAATTGGGTTTAACGTCGTGCTTAAGAATGTTTCGCTCATATGGCGACGTGCATGCGTGTGTATGTGTATGTGCGGTGGCTTGTACCAGCCCAGATTTAAGCTGGTTTTATAGTGCTAACCCACTGAGATACCATGCTGCAGTGAAGCATTAATACCCCACTCAGACACAGTATACTGATTCCGAGCCGACCAGTCCCTGATGTACCCATTAATGCCGAGCGCCAGACAGGGACCAACAAGTACCATATTTTAACGTCTTTTGGTATGACGCGGTCGGGGATCGAACCCGCGAACTTCCGCTCTCCGGGCGGACGCTCCATCCACTACACCACGGAGGCGGTCTGTTTAAAAAAGAAGTCAGGTAGTTAGATAGGATTTATCGCTCTCAAGATCAATGCACATGTATAAAAGCATGAATGCAGATGTGTTTGCTTAAACAAGTCCGGACTAATACCGGCTTTATATGCAAAGTCCTAAGATTCCATATGCTGATTAACTCCACTGCACATTATACTGACTGGGCCAACAGATATTTGATACATAAACTTAATGGTGAGAACCAGGCAGGACAAAAACAAGTATATCATTTTACCACCAAAGCTTTTGAAATGAATCGAACCACAGACCTTTCAAGGCAGACACTCAATCCGATTTGCCTTAGAGTCGGTCTTTATGATACATAAGAACTGTGTATCATTGTTTATGTGTACCATTTCCAGACGAGGTAGAAAAATGCAAATGTGGGTTTGTATTCAACACAGTTATAAACGTGTCACGTATGCAGTCTTTTGTAGAAATCATATAAACTTTAAAACAGTACAGATGTCCTTTAGATGTGCGTCTGCTGAGACGAATGACATGAAAATTAGGATTCATGTGACTTGAAAGTCACATTCAAAACAATCAAAATATTCAAGGGACGTTGTTGTTTTTAAAACAAGTTACCCAAAGTACTAAGCGGGTACTTTCTTATGTACTTCAGTTCATGTGGTATATTCCTACAGTCGGATGATTTCCTGAACTGACATTCACACTAACACTAAACATCCAAACAGTGTTGGAAGAGTTATACCCCTTGCACTACATGCTCTCGCACAAAGTACGTATCAGTGGTTAGCGTAGCTCCTCACGTAAAGACCGTCAACGTCAACGGTCAACTTGTTTCAGAGAGAAACTCCAAACTATACAGCTAATATTTTGTTAGTCCGCTGTTGGAATATTAGACTATTAGAATATGTTCTTGTGGCTCAGAGACGTGTCTGATAATATGTATCGTTCCCGTAGGTTCCCGCTGCTCTTAACATCAACCTGTGTTTTGCATTGCCAATCACACCAGAGGGGTTTGCTGGTGTCACTCTTCTATTGCAGGTACCCACAATATCAAGATGAACGGGAGTCAAGTTCAGAACAAGAGTGAGGTGGCGCTTCAGTATGTTTCCCAAGATACAGCGATTACTCGAAATGCGTCCATATATACATGTACGGTAAATTTTACAACACGTTTTCCTATGCAGATTTCCTCTCTCGATCTTCGACTGGGAACACAGGGAGACTGTGCCGGAATCTTGATCGTAGAAGATTGAGATTTTAACTTGACATGTATCTGCACATTTGAAGATGAGCTTTATCCTAGATATAACACAACCGCTTCTACCCAAGCCATCATAACCCTATTCTTGGGAAACCGTTCCGAAAGTAGTAGCTTGTAAATTGTGTCATGGCTTCGGATTTCATGTACGTGTTTCATTTGTTTCGTTATGAAAAACTGTGGAATGTGTATGTGTAACAAACTATATTACTGGAATAAAGTAACTGTGCATTATATGATGTTACGCACTTTGTTAATGAAAAGATAATAACATGATTTGGGGTGTTTTCCTATAATTAATCACTGTATAAGTGTTGACAGGATAATAACAAAATATCTGTATGATTTGACTATAGGCATCGTGATACTCCCTTGAAGAGATGTAGTGTTTAATGTCAGTTCACAAATTCAGTATCGTGTGTGTCCACCATTGGCGTAGAAGCAGACTTGACAACGACGACCCATAGACGACACCAAGCGATTGATGAAAGCTTGGGGAATGATGTTCTATGTATGTATACGAACCAACGCATGTTCCACTACTATGATTTGACTATAGGCATCGTGACACTCCCTTGAAGAGATGTAGTGTTTAATGTCAGTTCACAAATTCAGTATCGCGTGTGTCCACCATTGGCGTAGAAGCAGACTTGACAACGACGACCCATAGACGACACCAAGCGATTGATGAAAGCTTGGGGAATGATGTTCTATGTATGTATACGAACCAACGCATGTCCCACATCAGCTAACGTCGCTCCATTTTATCCCAAGCCTGCTCGATAAAGGACGGGTCCGGAGAAACAGCTGGCCAGGGGAGTCTCCGAATGTTCTGCTGTTTCAAGAAATCTGACACAACATGAGTGGCATGTGGACGGGCATTATCTTGCTGAAAGGTGAAGTTACGTCGCTGTCCTTGAATGAACGGCTACACAGGAGGCCTAAATATCTCATGCTTGTATCCCAGACCTGTCACATTGCCATTGGCAACGACAAGTTGTGTCCGACCATGAGATGTAATGCCTCCCTAAACCATAACGCTACCCCCACCAAACTATCGACGTTAAACAACACAAGTGTCAGCATACCGTTCACCCCTTGCCCTGCTGTCTGAGCTGTCCAAATTTAATCTCCACTCGTCAGCGTGCAAAACACCAACCAAATATTGTCTCCTGTACCGGAGATGTTGTCTGCACCAGGCAAGACTTGCCTGGCGGTGACATTGGAGCAAAACTGTACGTACTGCAGGCCGTCGGGACCGAATGTTGTGTTCCCTCAGTCGGTTCTGTACCGTCTTGGAACTGATTAGACGTAACCAGGAATGGTCCGAGCAGTCACACTGGCAGTCTGGCATCGTTTCCTTAGATGAATGTGGTCGTCTTGCTAACGTGACGTCACGCGTGGGCGGCCGGTCCGATGAAAACCTCTCGTGTTCCCATTGAAAACGTGTTGTCTCCATAGAGATGAGATCATGTTTCGATGGATACCAAATGTTTGACCTCTTTATATTGGGCGAGTCCAGTCTCTAGCATGCCCATGGCGCAGATACGCTGATTTGCTATAAACTGTAGGGTGACGTGCACGCAATTTAGGTTGAAATTAACGTATTTTCCACAACATTCAGCGGCAAGCGAATAATGAACTTCAATTATCAATATCAGGTTTATGAACTTCAGGTGTCAAAAAGTAAGTAAGTTCATTGTACATAAAGTGCATTGCTACATTTTAACTTAAGGTTATTTATTATAACTTTTCAAAGAACTTTAGTTTATTCAATTTTATGTGATGCACAGATATCTTTTTCCGTTAGTATAGTTTCTTTCCAAGCCTGACAACACAATCCATTATATGAAGTTCAAACTGCTGAGCCACACAGCAAGTAATATATGATGCATAGGACAGCATTCAATTTGGTTTTAATCAGTGGAAGACAACTCATAGGATGACAGTCTTGAAAGCGACACATAATATACATGAAATATATAAACGCATAATGACACATACATAAACACTGACAAGAGGAATTTTGAAAAGCAGAGTGTCACACACGTGTTTGTTGTTTAACGCGGAACAATATTCCAGCTATATGACGGTGGTCTGTAAAAAATTGAGTCTGGACCAGGCTCCAGTGATCAACATCATGAGCATCGATCTACGCAATTGGGCTACGATGTGTCAACCAAGTCAGCGAGCCTGACCACTCTATCCCTGGCATGGTCTACTAATCCAATTCTAACCGGATCCACCACGGGCCTCACACAGACAGGGATGTATATGGTTATTATACGAGTCATCATGCATGTCAGGAAACTTCTACTTCCTTCTTAGCATCATCTGTGTACATGTGTACATGTATGTGAATAGATAACGGTTGCGAACATTACTCAACACTGGATCATGTCAGCCACGATGTTCATGGCTTGGCGAGTCATATGCCTGGCAGCGTGTCTTCTCCAGACTGCCGTACTTATGGGTATGTTATTCAACACAACCATTTCAAAACATGTATTTAACATATTATTAGCTGGGTTTATAACTGTTGTCTAACGTTTATTACAACATTTCATTCAATTAATATTATTTTAACTATATCCTCATATTATTATTGTAGTATTGTTTTAACCCATGTTAATAATAAATAACGCTGTGATAACTTGGGTTATTTTAAATAGGGTTATTTAACTTGGTTGAGTATGGAATCCTGGAAGGACGTTGTCCCATTGTCGCGTTGTCGCCCTCTCAAAAACAAGTGAAATGAGGCCAAATTAACCAAAGCGCGGCCATTTGTCGCATTGTCGCGATGTCGCATGTCGCGTTTTGAATAATATTTTTCTATTCCTCCAAAGGGTGACAATGCGACAATTTTCAAGGTCAAAATATGTCGCGTTGTCGCCCATCTAAGATGTGTGAAACAAGCCTAAAAATGCGCGACAATGCGTTGTCGCACTTTTCGATTACCGGTGTGCATGCGTAGAAAGTAAATTAGTCTAAGCATGCGCAGAAAATGTTATACTCTATTTCAGACTTCACTGGTCTTTTGTTACTTCCAATGGTTTTTAAAATGAAGTAGTGCTCGTTATGTCAATGGGGGCTGCTTTTCTTGAACTTAGTGCAAATCTGTCATTGTTGCTTTGAAAATTATTTTAAATATTGTAAATGTAATTAGCCAATCAAGTGTGTTTTAGGAGCAAAACAAATTATTAGTGATTCTCCCAGGAAACGCTGCCTAGTCGAACCCCCAAAGAACTTTCCGAAGAATATGTAGACTCCCCAACACTGCAGCCTTCTGCATTACCCAGAGTGTCAGAAGGGCTGCGCTCCCGGCGGAGAACCCAGGCACTTCCCTGATCTGCGCCAAGAGTTCAGGAGGTACCAAACCGAGGGTACCGAGAACAATGGGGAGCCTGACGACAGTGTACTTGTGATGCAAGCGATAAATTTCAAAGGCGAGGTCCGTATATTTAGAATGTATTTCCTGAATCTTGCCAATCACATTGCTGTCGAAGGGGACAGAAAAAAATTCAATGATATAAATAAATTCATTGGCTTTTTCAAAAAGGACAAGATCAGGTTTGTTGGCTGGAATTATTCTCAGGTTGTATATGCGCCTATTCCACAGAAGCTTGAAAGCATCATTTTCCATGACGCCCTGGACATGTTCAGGGTCGTACCATGGATGGATCATACTTTTAGGGATCATTTCTATAGTATGCATCGCCATGACTTCAGGTAAAACTGACAGTCTACCAAACCAAAGCCACAGGCATGGCTAAGACGATAGGAGAAGCAGCGAGCCATGCCATCATGTCGTTTAAGATATGCTGTTTGTGCCAAGGAAGGGCATCCACTGACAAGGTGTTGGACAGTCTCTGTAAATTCATTACACAGTCGACATTTCATGTTAATATTTTGTTTAAGAATCACATTTTGGCGATTGCGAGTGGGAAGGTACTGTTCCTGAGCAGCAAAAAGGAAGCCCTCAGTTTCACATTTGAGACCAGCCGACTTCAGCCAGGCGAAGGAGTCGGTCGAATTGCTATTCTGTTCCACACACTGCATGTACACACGATGCAATGGTTTCTCAGAAAGCTTCTCCACCGACCGACTCTGAGCAGACTTGGTGAATAACTTCACCTGGTTTACTCCCATCACTGTACTGTCCAGCAGTACATCGCCATCAACAAAATCAACCTCAAATTTCAGATTCTGTCCAACAACCTTGGCACGCTTAAAATAGCTGTGGAATTCCTTGCTTTCATCACGTGTCTTGACATGCATCACCAGAGGATCATCCGGTAAATAAATACGTGCAAAAGTACACAAAAAAATTCTACCAGGAAGAGCCTCCACATTAATCAAACCCCGACCTCCAGAATTGATTGGCATATATAAACGATTGAGAGAGGAACGAGGGCGGTGGGCCATGTTATCAGACATGATCCTTCTGGTCAGGAGGTCAAAATTCTCAAAACTAGGAGAGGACTGGCACAGGAAAAGTATTGGTGGCTTTGACCTTGTTTCGAGCATTTAGCTTTGAGCTCCAGATTATCTTTAAGCGCGATTTTTACTCGGCCCAAACTTTGTCTTGAATATGGGCATTCTGATGGTTGTCTCGAACTGGCATTCCAAGATAGGTGTAGGCCTGATCTTCCACAAGATGCTCATAAACTCTTCCCCCTTGTAACTTGACCGATCCATCATTAGTTACCTTGCCACGTTTCAAATGAAAGGTATGACATTTGTCGAGTCGAAATGTCATGCCAATATCATTAGAAAAGGACTCGACAAGGAGAACCTGCTCTTTCAAATTGGCATCTCCTTTGGCAAGGAGCTCAATATAATCCATGTAGAGGGGATGAGTAAGTGGTGTTGGGGATCTGTGCTGAGGAGGTCCGGGATGGTAATCCTCCTCTTTATTGAGCAGAAACCTCAAAAGATTTAAAGACAACCAAAAAAGCAGAGGGCTGAAGGAGTCACCCTGGAATATTCCCCTTCTGATGGGAATAGATTCTGAAGCACCTGCCCTTTCGAGTACATCTCAAGTTGAGTCGAACTCATTAAAGACTTAAGTATATCAAGTTGTCGCTCAGGGAGGTCAATACAATGAACATACTTCAGAATCCATTCGTGAGGGACAGATTCGTATGCTTCTTGTAGTCAATCCAGCGCATGGAGAGGTTGCGGTGATATGGTTTAGTCTCTTCCAAAATAATTTTCTATACAGGACGTTGATCCTTGCACCCCCAACATCCCTTTCTCGCTCTCTTCTGCTCTCTGTAAACTATATCATTGGAAAAGCAGTAAGATGACACGAGTTTGTCAATCTGGTGATATATAACAGACAAACGACCCAGCTATTTTCTCATGCATTGCATGACCGTAATCACTGACCCATAGTGCCCCCAGGTTACAGTCGCCGGGTACAAACCACAACTGTTTCCAGAACCATTCATTGGCATCCATGGGAGGTCGTCTATCATGCTCACCATCACCCTTTGATTTGAGTTGCCTGTAAACGTTTATTCTGTTTCATAAAGATATTTTTCTTTTCCCAGTTTTACTTTCTTTCAGTCCAAACCTTTATTTTGGCCTTAAGGGACTCGACAACTCGAAATATCTTTTCTTTCGTTCTTTTGTATTTCAGTTTTAATTTTCTCCAAATTGCCTTTTGCCGTTTTGACATTGGACTCCCTGATGATCTTAACTTCAGGCACAGCTCTATCCAGGAAATGTATTTACTAGTTTCCGTTAGTTTTACTTGAAATCGGTTTTTCATTGGTGTATTGTTCTTAGTATTTTTTCTTTGGAAACTGTGTGAAGTTCCTCCAAGGTACGAGCGGCATTAACTTCATGTGATGAACAATCGGCAGAAAGTTTCATAGAAATAAGTCATTTAATAAATTAATTTCATTTTTGGGAAAAGATTCATTCGTTTGTTTAATTGGCCTCCGTTTTTCTAAAGGTAGGTTAGATATTCCATCATAAATAGAATAAAACAAAATATACACAGGATTTTCAGAAAGATCTGCAACTGAGGAAGAGGAAGAGTGAGGGTAAGAAATGTCGGGGCCAATTAGCTCTATGCCGGAAGAGTTTGTTTCGGAAAGAGGTTCACGCGGACATCCATAAGAAGTTTAGGGGCTGCTGCCACTTGAGCATTCTGCTCATGCAAAGGTTCCTGACGGGCACCAGTTTGTGGGTTGAACTGGCTCACGGCGCATGAAATTTTAAGACGCCGGAACTGGTCTCGGAGATTTTGCTCCGTCAGGTAAGCATACATGGGCATGGCATTGTCCCAATGAAGCTTAAGCGTCTTGCCATTGATACGTGAAGTTTCAGGCCATCCTGTCGCTCTCGCACACTCAAGTAGTGTCGTTCTCAGATGGTTTGACCAAGATATTCTTGGTCGGGTTATGTGTCTTCCCTGCAGCCTCCCCATCTCCAGTATGGTTTGTTTCAAAGTACCGGAGGAAGACTGACTGGGCTTTCGGTAATCCAGTGAATTACAACTGGTGTGGTGGTGTGATGTGATGGGGTGTGGTGTGGGGTGGCGTGGTGTGGGTGTGGTGGCAAGGTGTAGTGGTGTGGTGGTGTGGTGTGGTGTGACATGATGTGGACTAACTGGGTGATGCACGTTTGGATCAGGAAATAATTCCCCTATCTAGGCCCCCCAACGGAGAGGCGTACATCATCTATCATTATTATAATTATTACTGTAATATCGTGTTAACCCATGTTTCAAATCATAAATAATGTTGTGATAGCCTGGGTTATTTTAAATAGTATTGTATTGCTGAAATGTGTACATAAAATCGCTCTTCAATGTGACGTGTTTATGGATTTGTGTACAAGCGTGAACTAGGTTGAGTTCCATTCGGGATTCGAACCTACACTCTCAGAGTCAGGGATCTAATACCTCAACCACCGCGGCTTCCGCAAAATCGGAAGTTGGACAACTGGTACTCTTGATCACGTGTACCTATCCCTTTAGGAAGTGTAAATTGGCACGGTTCCCACGTCTTCCACGACCGAAAGCTATGAATGCACAATTTAATATAGAAAGTAGTCAAATTAAGCATATGTTATATTTGAGAAGACACTTTCTCTATCGATAGTAGAGTCTTCTATATTCTAGTACGAAATAGTGCTGAAGTGACTTTAAATTTTGACTCACTCACTCACTCACTTATTGCTGATATGATTCGTCATGCGTTTCTATCATAAACAAGTGTTGTACATGTAAATGTTCTATGTCTTATTTGAAATGTCATTCGCTAGTTGTTGTCAGTATTTCACCGTGGATGGAATTTCACCGTAAACTGCCTGTCTCCAATCTGTTTGTAATTCAAGTATAAACCGGTGGATAGTTAGGGGGATGTCAAATATATGATGACATCCTCATGATTTGATTTGATTGATGTGAATGTTTTCCCTTTGGATGGAGACGAACTCCAATAACGAAGTCATTATAAGACTGCTGCACTAAATATATATTTAAAATATGATAAAAGTGTGACCATTTCTCCATGTAGAGATCCAGACGAGTAGAGCCTGTTATGGTGCTGTTGGCCTTCCCTGCACTAAGCACAGCATCAGATGCAACCCCACCCAGAAGATCGCCATCGTTGACGCCTACTTCACCTTCAACAGAGAATGTGGTACAGGTATCAATAACTGCCAAGCTGTAAACCCTGACAATGTGACAGTAAGTAGACGCAGTCTCACCTTCGACAAAACCGAGCTCATCTCCCTCTACAACAACTGTTCTACAGAGAACCAATGTGGGTATCAGGCTCCCCGGAGTGATGCAGCCGATACATTCTCCCTTGTCAAATATCTGTGCATTGAAGGTATGTGTGTTTTCGGAGACACTAAAATTTAGAATTAAGGTTACATTAAATAATGTAGATAATATTGAAATTTAACTGTACATAGATGAAATCCCTCTTCATCAGAGTTTAACCATTTACATGTTAAATTCATGAGCAGTATCGGAATAATGAACATGCTATATATCTGTTGTAAGATATCCGAAATAAGTGTTTCCCAAGGTAATGAGTGAATAATCATCAAAATCGTAAAAAAGGTAATCATCCCATGACCCGAAACGGTTCAGTTTGTACATATTTTGGGGCTATTATCTACGAGACACGATGTGAAGACAACGTGTAAAATAGATGGTTATCTATGCCTATGTACGGGTGACATAAGCTCTACTAGGGCCGTAGGTCATAATCACTGTTGCCTCAGGTCCACATGTTAAGAGTATGTACCAAAAGACACCATTATTTGTACAACATAATTACGTTTTTAAGAAGGAACGCTTGAACTTTCCTGCGTTCCTTTATATGTTTCTCTCAGTATATTTTTACCCTTATGATCAAGAACAGAAGAAAAAGAAAATTTCAGACATCAGTTTTGGAAACTGTTAACTGAAAAGAAATCAAATTTAACAAATGCAAACTTTTTATGGAAGATTATTTAGTCATTCACAGAGCATTCACATGTTACAGGAGATTTAATTATACCCATGACTGAAGCCTCACAACGGAATGCATCTGAAACCACTATCATCTACAAGCATACAGATGAGATGTCCATATGTTGCGCCTCAAGTATGTATCAAAAGAGGCCACACTGTACATAAGCGTTACATTTATAACATATTTGTGCACGTTTTTTTTTAAGGTTTACAAACTCATCCACTGAACGTTCATATGTTATAGGAGATTCAATTACACCCATCGATGAAGCCTCACAACGGAATGCATCTGAAACCACTATCATCTACAAGCATACAGATGACATACCCAGTTCCAAGCATACTTGTACAATTCAGTCACAGATGCCTGTAAATATCACCGCTCTTGATATACGTCTTGGAGATGGGAATGAACCCGAAAGGTGTTCCCGTTTGACCATTACTATGACACCGTATTCCTGCTCAGACGAGATTTGGCCCTATAAACAGCTCCAAACAATTCAATCACCTGGACAGTCACACATTACACTTGCAGTTACGGAAGGAACACGACCAGTTGTTTGGCTTGGAATCGCTTGTAAGTTTGTGTTTAAATATACAACCTCATTGCAAACGTATACGTTCGTGACTATCCCCAGAAACGAACTCCGCAAGGTGTAGGGGTAAACGTTGAGGGGAAAATTGTATGAATTGATCACAGAAAATTAGTGATGACACGTGGTGTTCGCTATAAGGGTAAGCATCTATTGCCCCACCGGTTGCTCCCGCCATTCACAAAATTTGCGTAATAATGGGCGTATTATTTGTTTGACGCGGTACAGCATACTCCTTCATCGACATGAACGTTACTGTAAACATTTTTCTACAGTATATTTACCAGGGGCAGAATTTTATTTGAAACAATTTGTCAAACGATCTGTGAAGTAAATTAATCTCAAAGTCAAATTTGATTCTGTTCCTTAAATATCATATCTTGCTTCATGAAAGAAAAAACATTGTATTTTGGCATGCGTACAAAGGCCGCTGCCATTCACATGTAAAATCACTCAACCGAGTCAAATCCTACAACTTCAGACCTTCAGAGAGTACATGTACAGTCAATTCTGTATTGTCAGTTGATGAATGCATTCCTATTTTAGCCACAAGAAACTTCGTTATCAATTGCAGTACTACAGTTTTGATTCGACCAACTGGTGAGTCTGGTTACATATTTTTTAGAAGCGCGACACTTCAATATGATTGAACATTTTAAGCAAACAACCTTGGTTAGATTTAATTAGGTTCCACAGTGTGTCATTGCTAATACAGTGACTGTTTTTTTTCAATATTTTGAATTCAGGCTTTGGTTTGCCTGCACACTCTCATTCATAGTCGTTCGTAACCATAACAACACATTAGGTTGTTAATAATAATAGCTCCTTTAGAATTCAGCGAAGCTTCGTCCTTTGATTGTGTACGATTGTGTTTGATTGTGTAGGGTTGTGTTTGAATATTAAGGATTGTGTTTGATTGTGTAGGGTTGTGTTTGAACATAAAGGATTGTGTTTGAGTGTGTTTGGTTGTGTAGGATTGTGTAGGATTATGCATTTTAAAGAAATAGCATGCAGACATGGCTGTATGGTTTTGTGTTAGATATCTGACATTGACATCATTTAAGAAATATTTGATCGGGCTAATTAACCCGACGTTACAGCTACTAACCTGAGTGATTAGGCGAGTTCAAGTTGAAATGATGTCATATGTAGACTTTACCTATTTGGTGGATCGGCGACCATTTATAGTCTCCCGAGAGACAACAATCTTCATCGAAATTCGAACCTGCTCGTCCGCAGAAAACTAAGGGGCGTAACTCTGAATGCGGTCCAGTGCATGTATGTTTCACAAGTCCCATGGTCCCAGTTAGTGAAAACAATCATTGTGACAGTTCAGATTGTGATAGCTGGTAGTGTGACAGTAGGAAGTAGGACAGACAGTGCACCCACAACAGGTAACTCTTCTCATTGAGCATTTAACACGATCTCCATAATAAAGAATTATCGGCAGCTCAATATTTAAGTTTGTATGACACTTTATACGATATGGTGAATAATTTGGTGAATAAATTAGGACTGGCGGTATTTATGGCAAATACTTTTTCGTCATTTTAATGAGTGCGGGCTGGTTTTGATGCCGTTTTAACAATATTGTGGCTTTATCTCGGCTTAGGTCTGGCGGTATTGTTTGACAGAGACTGCTTTTGTCAATATGATGGGTGCAAGCTGATTTTAAAGACGGTTTCAACAATACTTTGGTTATATGAACTAAAAGCCTTGGTAGTGAAAACAATCATTGTGTCTTTTACCACAGTGACAGCTCAGATTCTGGCATCCAGTAGTGTGACAGTGGGGGAGTAGAACAGACAGTACATCAACAACAGGTAACTCTTCTCATTGAGCATTAAACACTCTCTCGATCATCTAGAATTATTGACAACTGAATATTCAAGCTGCCAAAACCTAGAAACAAATTCAAACCTGATTCGAATCATTGGTTTAGTCAGTGATTTGCGACGACCACCTTATCCCCTGTGTGCACAACTTCTATATTTGACATAGTGTACATTCATTTATCTACGTATATATTCTTGTGGCAGAGAAGGTTATCTTACTCAAACACAACCATAAATATAATCCTCCCAAATTTCAGTGATGATATTTTTGTTCACGTCCAGGTGTACATTTAAAGACGCTCTTGGGATAGTATGATAAAAGTATGATGTGACAAGGTGTGTTTTAAATAATTGTTATTTTGAGTTACGATTAACATTAAGACTTGTTCCTCAGTAACGATTACATTGGCTATGTTTTATATTGTGTGTTGGACATAAACATGTTTCCACAGGAGAGGTCACAACTTTTCCAAATAAGGATCGACTTCCCGTATCCTCCCCTTCACGATTCCCAGGTATGGACTATACAATGCGCAGGAACCTATACACAGTGTTTTAAAACTTCAGACAGATGACAACATTTTCATGTTCAAAAGTTTTTTCCATCAAGATAGCTTAAAACATTCAGCTGAAAAATGACATTTGCGTGTTCATGCCTCAACTTGTTTTAGCTTTGTACAAAATTGAAATTTGTCCTCTATGTCAAGTAGTGTTGGCCTTGTGAAGTAAAAACACTGTTGACCAAGTTCATGGGAAAGACTCATGTTCTGGACTGTGTTAAATGTTATTTCAATAAAATGTCAGAAATAATTGATCTCTGTTCAATTCAAAGTGTCTGTTTTTTGTTTCAGCTGGTGTGTTTATGGGAGGGGTGGCTGCCGGAGCTGTTATTGTCATCCTGGTCGGTCTTGCAGTGTACGTCCTCGTTATCAGGTATATTGTAAAGTACATTCACTCTCTACACTTCCGGCTTCATCCAGTGAACACTATACTATGAAATACTACAGTCATCCTGTGTATCTCATTTGGGATATGTGTGACTGTCTTTACGTTTGCAAAACCATCCTAAAAATTCGCACCAAGAATGGGATTAAACCATTTATCAATGATTGGATATTTCCTTAAGTATGCTTAAACGAAATTCACATGACACGTTACTTGTCGTTTCAGACGTCGGTACGATCTGACTGCGAAGAAACAAGGAGACACTCCAGCTTCTGTTGAACACCCCACTTACTCCGGCCTGTTAGCTGAGGCTGATGCCAACAATTATGCCATTATCGAACAGACCTCAAGATCTCAAGAGGATACTACACATGGGCCAACGGCTACTCCAGATTACCAAAACATCTGATTTACCTACATTATCCATTTCATCAGTCACGAATTTGTAAAAGTAACACAGCCAGGGTAATTATACTTTGTAATTATCTTACAGTTATCCTGAAGCTGATACAATGTGTGTGTTCAGATACGAAACTGGTGAGTGGTGTGGATTGAGACACGTTAAAACTGACTGTTTTTATACAAGTGACTATCCAGAAGGTGTTGGCTTTTACAGTAAGTAGACTGTACTACCTACTGTCCATCGAACTTAAATATTCTTAGTAGTTATACTTCTTAATTTTCGATACTTGTGTGTCCTTATATAGTGATGTTATATCTGCAGGGCAGCTCATTGTTTTCATTTTGATTGTATAGACCTACCCATAGCAAATGGATAAGAAGGAGAGATACATGCATACGTCTGGTATATACAGCGTGAACAATAGCCAGGTTGATATTGTCGCTTTGATGAAAACTGTTCCTGCCATGTGTACTGTAAACTCAAATGTTATATCTACAATATATGTGTCGATGTGACACCTGTCTTCTTTAATTTCATATTCCATCATCCTGTCTTCGCAGTATGCAACTATTCTAACTGAACCAAGTCAACAATCTCGCACGACAATTGTTTATGTATCATGTACAGTTAAGATTCCGATTACTCCATTATTTCAAATGATACTAACTTCTATGTTGTGGTAAAATTTAATTACATGGCAATCGTGCTCCTCAATGTTTGTGTAAATATCTTCTATGTACATACTTTTATATGTATATTTTCATAAAACTCTGTGCATAATTGCATAAATAGAAGCGTAAGGTATTGGAAATTACAGTGATCCACGAGGAGCGAATATATGCATATGTATTTTTGCCTTTATTCTACAATGAGTATATTTAAAACTGGTTTGTCACCCCCCATATATTCAATGTATTCCGTTTTATGTTCGCGAATTGCTGTAGGCTTTGTAAACTGGTGTGGAGGTTGAGGTTGTCACGTTCGACCTAAAGGAACCCCTGATCTACTGTATAAGGCTCTGTCGCGAATTGACCTCAATAATCCCTCGCCCTTCCCTCTGTGTACATACTTGACAAAAACGCCCATCATGTCACTATCTATAATGTATTGCTTACGCCTTTTGATACGTTGTTACTGCAAATAGAGCTTGCCCTTTTGGAACCAACGGATACCATTCCAAATATTTGTCTCACCAGTTGGTATGCCATAACTGCTTCTACTAAGTCCTAGCTGCAATTTGTAATAAAATGATGACGTTGTTTATATCAACAATATCAGATCAAGGAGGAACAATATGGTGAGATACAATCTTTACATTTCCCTCGAACTCACAGGGGATTTCCCTCCCTGACAATGACAAGGATGTTAGTTCGTCAGCCGACTTTACATGACGATATATAGCATCATGTCAAAAGCATTGACAGTGAGATCGTAGTTGAAATATGTGAGGGAAATAGTGGCATTATCTTATCACATATGTTTGCAGCCGCAGCAAATGTTGAAAACCGTCAATGTTGAAAACAAAACCGACATCCCAACAAACCGATCATGCGATAATTAATTTGAATTATACCAGCAACATGAATATAAGTACTTAGGTTGTATATAATGTATGTTGAAGTAAATCATCACAGAAGCGTGACCGTAGGAACATGGTACGAGTACGTAACCATATGTTAAGGAAAAGGGACATTTGAAATATATTTACCTTACAATTATAATGTAATACGTTAACTATAGAAATACTGAGAAGCACTATTTGCTGAGTGTTTCTGTCAAAGGTTCGATACATGTAAGTCTACGTGGTTTTGAAATTTCCTCGTTTTGTTCTTATACTACTTTTTAGAAGACCCTCTTAGGTATCTTTGTATAGCAAATCAAATGTATTTAAGTGGAAAGAGGATAGAGATGTTATATTTGCAATACTAAGTGTAAGTAGAAGTCTAGTTACGGTACATCACGTTGGAGCGAACATTGATCACACAACAGTCTCGTTTCCTGCTGCCTGTGCTCCGTCATATTGCGCAATATTACAATATCATATCCTTTTACAATAACCAGTCTAGAATGTTAAGACAACTTCATTCAACTGGATATATAAATATTAATCAGCATTATTTGATACATCTAATCACTTGTATATTGCAACACTACGCTCTTTCTAATCCTTGCAAACACGTCGTGCAGCGTGTTCTGTCGTACAGCGTGCTCTAACAAACGGAAATCTGGAAATCGTGGAAATCTCAAAACGAGGCTCGACCGCGAGAAACGTTTGGCGGTTTTGTACGGACTTGATATCATATCAATCACACTGTATGTTACAAACATTCATTGAATAAGCGCAAATGACAGATAACAGGTGTAACCAGTGAGCCAGATGAATTGTGATTCATTTTACGACCTCATCAAACAAGGGCAGCCTGTGACGTCCTAGTTAAGGTCATGCTGCCTAAACCGCGCCACGAAATATAGAAATTCGATTTTATTAAAGTTTAAAATTAAAATTCATTTGTAAAAAACAGTTTCTTATGGGACAAGGAATTGGAATTTAGTGTAATCATAGTTGTCATAGTGTCTCTTTTCACTTTCACAAGAGAAAATTCGCATCGGCTGAAAAGTAGGTCATTGTCTAAATGGGACTCATGTTCCGGTTTACATCCCGTGACTGTGACGTCAATATGTAATGATTCTGGAAAGGAAGGAAGGAAGGAAGGATGTGCTTTATTGATTTAATAGCACAGTATATCATATCGCATTGCACCCGTTTTAAGTTATGTTTCGTTGAATAATAAATTGATTTTTCCTGATCTAGTTTTTCGTTTTCTACTTTGCATTACACCAGTGGTTATAACACCCCTGGTTATTATATCACACTGGATATAATACCATGTTTTTGCCGGATTTCCTGCCTATATAATACCCTGGTTATAATGCCAAACTGGCATTTGCCAATGGTTCTTGAAACAAAAGTCATTTTTAAAGTCTTTTTCCCTAGTTATAATGCCAGTTATACTGGCTGCATGTACTATACATACCTTAATTAGTTAACTGACTTGACTCAAGTTACTTGACCAAACTTATTAATGCTTTAAGTAGTCTTGTAATCTCAGATGGGATAACACATGTGACAATACACTTCCTGCCACTTACAACAACAAGTCACCTGCAGCCCCTAGACGCTGGAATTATCCATTCAAGATTCATTACAGGAGACATCGGCTCAATGACCTTGTTGATTGAATAGGGCCTCTAACTGTCCTACCCGGTTATAATGCCACCCTGGATATAATGCCATATTTTCACCTGGACAAACAGTGGCCTTATAACCAGGGTATACTGTATATTGTTTACCAAGGCTACTTCCTCTTAAGAGATGCCCTCAATATGTACGTTTATTGGTGTGTTATGTAGGCAGTTCCAGGTAGATACATATATTTGATGAAATTAAAGTACTAGGCTTCAGGTATCGAATGGCAATGAAAATATATATAATTTCTATTTATCATATTAAATCCAAGTGAGTGAGTGAGTGATTTTAGTTTTACGCCGCATTCAGCAATATTCTAGCTATATGGCGGCGATCTGTAAATAATCGAGTCTGGACCAAACAATCCAGTGATCAACAGCATGAGCATCGATGTGTGATCAACAGCAGGGGCATATATGTACGCAAATGGGATACGATGATGTGTGTCTACCAAGTCAGCCTGCCTGATCACAAGATTCCTTTAGCTGGCTCTTGTGACAAGCATGGGTTAAGATCAATTCTAACCAGGATCTTCAGGGGTCAATTTCAAATGCGACTGTGCTTGTCGTAAAAGGCGACTAACGGGATCGGATGGTCAGTTTCGCTGACTTGGTTGACACATGTCATCGGTTCCCAATTGCGCAGATCGATGCTCATGCTGTTGATCACTGGATTGTCTGGTCCAGACTCGATTATTTACAGACCGCCGCCATATAGCTGGGATATTGCTGAGTGCGACGTAAAACTAAACTCACTCACTCACTCACTCACTCACTCACTCACTCAATTTCAAATGATACGGCTATCGTCCTAATGGCAGAACATGGAAATTCTATCAATGTAAAGACCCCATACAGCTCAAACAATTCGTCTGTCGTGACCTTGATATCATTAAATGTTTTCTTAGAAAGTTATAGCTCATAATGGTGTGAAATAAAGACTCAATTTAGGTCATATGTGCAACAAGGCAAAGAAAATAATGAGAAAAGTAAACGAATCGGTAATAAAACAGGATATGAAATAATATGGAATGCAAAGTAGCTTCCTTATAGAATTCGTTGATTGTGTTACAACGAGCATGAACAGCAAACACCAGATATTTAGATAGAGACTGGATTTAGGGGGGAAAGCATAATACACATTGATTATGGCTTTGTGTAAGTTACACCTGATAAGTGGCTAGGCTTTTGTGTATGTAAAGTGGAAATGCCTCTCAGATAATGAAACAAATAGCAACGTCCACGATACGTTTTATCAGAAATATATAGCAGTCAGATTTGGGGTCTCCGAACAATCCGTTTTTTCCTTACTTTATTACAAGTACAAATACTTTTACTGCACATGATACCATTGTTCAAATATTCAGGCATGCAGTTGTCATAGACTTCGCCCTGTGAGAGATTTGTATGAGGAGAACAAAAAGCACAGTAATTCCTGTTAAACTGCGACATGGTACATGTAACTCAAAGGACTAGGCCAAACTATATACACATGTGTATATATGTCACTATGTCAATGCAATAATCTAGCACCAGTAACAAATGTATAAACCATTGTTCAAAGGTACTGGAATTTAGAAAATAAATTATGTCAAACCGTAGCTCATTTGTGGAGATTTGCCAGAAGCTTCATTCACTGTGTAACCGGGGTTATCAAGGGAGGTAAATCTGGTTTGTACGATGTGCATTCTGAGAGTAGTGAGTGAGTGACTTAACATTTAACGTCACATCAGCAATGTTTCAGTTTTCAGCCATATCGTGACGAGAATTTGAACATAAATATTTGATTTATTAGGAAAGAAATCTGTCAGCGATGGACAGTAGAATTACTATAGTACCACAGGTATAAGGTAGAACTAGCTGATCGCATTTAAAAGAATAGATTAGTAAACAACAATACATTGTAAAAATGGGCTGTAGATCTCCAGCAAATGAAGGTAGATCACCATACTAGGAGCCATGGGGACTTACAGTACCCTTGCAACCTGCATGGACCCTAGCTGGATTTACACAGTCCCTTTAGTCGGTGGCGATTGTACTGGAATTTAGCCGTCACTTAAAAGGACAAATATACGTCGATTAAAAAACTGGTAAATACTAACATACTTGAGAGACATGGAATAATTTGCGGTACTTCAACCCTTGTCGAGGGCATCGCCATGAAAAATTTCAGTTAATAACCACATGTATATCCAAATTGAATAAAACTTATATAACTACATAGATCAAAATTTACCAATTAAATCAATTTCTTTTTAAAAAATGATTACATGTGAACTAATTGATGATGAAATATTGATCCCTTGTAATGGAAAATCAATAGTCAAGCAGGACATTCTGAGAGTAAACTGGCTGTGTAAACACGCATTTTTGTCATGACTTGCATGCAGAAAAGGCTGAAAATGATTGAAAAGTATTGAAAATTGTAAACACTTATATATATTCGGAACAGGTACAATACACGACGTTTCACCCTATGCTTATGTTACTACCTGCAAGCCTTAAGCAAGCCTCTGATGCCACATTTGCATAAGCTTCATCAAATAAACATATCTACCTGGAACTTGGAACAACATAACACACCTATAAACGTGAATTGAGGGTATAGTTTTAGAAGAAGTAGCCTTGGTAAACAGTATACTGCTAAGTAGAAAAAAAAACAAGATGAAGAAAAAAGTGGTTTAATATTCAACGAAACATAATATAAAACGTATGCAATGGGACATGATTAAATTAAATCAATGAAGACATTGCCCAGTGACTTCACAGTCACGGGATGATATCGTTCTCACGTGATGTCCCATAACTAAACTGCCATTGTACACTTATGCCCATGAATTCATTAGCGCTGCAAACAAAACGTTTCTTTCCTCAAATAGCACCCTGTACCTCACACCAAAAACACTTAAAGCATTCATTTGATTTAGCATGCTAAGATACCTAGGAGGATTTATTAGAGCAATATAAGAACAAAACGAGGAAAATTCAAAACCCACGTTGAGTAAGCAAACGTTTGATAGAAACATCCAGCAAATAGTGCTTCTCAGTATTTCTATAGTTAACGCATTCCATTATAATTTTCATGTAAATATATTTCAAATGGGCTTTTTCCTTAACACATAGTGACAACAGTGTTGCAGGGTCGGTTATCACGTTACAATAGTCAAACATTCCTGTTGCTATTTGTTGACGTAATTTGGAATAACGGCGCTACAGTATTTGTAGATTACTGGGATATATTATCAATACTTCCAACAAACCTAGAGCATTGTCCTGTTCGTGAAGAGATGATACTTGCCCAAATGTAGCGACTCTTCATTAATTATACACAGGTCAATCTACCACGTATTGTAACATAGGATACCACTGCGGTGAAAGGGAAAACTGATTAACTGAAAGGCGGAACTAAAATTACATTGTCGTAACAATGGTCACTCTTCCGTTATAATTTATTTCAACATACGTCCTCCTGAGAGGGTACGTAAGTCCCAAAACTTTCAAAGTTAAATTTAAGCTGACCAGATTTTTAAACGAAGTATATTTGTTCTTTTAAAATTCGGCTAAACCTTTCCTACAATCGCCAGTGGCTGAAGGGATGGTGTAAATCCAACTAGGGTCCATGCAGGTAGCAAAGGCACTGTAAGTCCCCATGGACCCTAGTACGGTGATCTACCTTCAGTTGTTTGCGATCATTATTTTAGATTTAATTACTAGTTTTAAGTGTATATCTGTGATAGTTTAGTTGGTTTTACTGTCCTTTGTCGACAGCTATTTAAATTGATTACCTTGTTTTCATCGCTAAATGGCTGTAGTGTTGCCGATGCGATGTTACATTCTAACTCACTCACTCACTCACTTCAACATACATTATATACAACCTAATTACATATATTTATTTTGCTGGTATAATTCAAATTAATTATCGCATGATCAGTCTCTCTGTTGGGATATCGTTTTGCTTCAACTTTAACGATGCACATGCTGCGATACAGACATACCTGATAACAAATGTCGCTATTTTCCTTATGTGTAACTACGATCTCACTCTCCTTGTTTTTGTCATGTAAAGTCGACTGACGAATTAACATCCTTGTCATTGTGAGCGAGGAAAATACCCTGTCAGAACGAGGAAAAGGTATAGTTTCCATCTCACAATATTGTTCCTCCTTGTTCTGATATTGTAAACAAGGTCATCGCCCACTACAAAACTAAAGGTGAGGCGTTGTGACGGTGCCTAGTACATGCATTTATGCATTGGAGAAACCACGACTCCTTGGGTGTGGTAGAGATTGTGAACCCTTCTCCGAGGTCAGGGTTTCACCGACGATCAGGGTTTTATAATCCCTACCACACCCGAGGATGTGTGGTTTGTCCAGCTTATCAACCGCTTAGGACGGGTATAAATAGGGTATATCATAATAAATCAGCATTGCATGTCATTTCATTCGTAACAACTCGTGTCATTCTGGCAAACCGGTCTCGGAAAGGTGCCGATTTGCATGGAATGCACCAGGCGGTCATGGAGGAGACAACATGGACTCAGATAACGACAGAGACCTATTCGTAACACAGAATTCTTAGAGAAAAGATTCGGAGGATATTTGTAAGATAAATAGTAATAAATATAAATAATAATGGATAGCATTTATAAACCGCTAATCTCCGAAAGGACTCTGCGCATTTCTCTCACAAAAAAGGGACGGAAAGTACACATTAAAAGAAAGCTTGTTTAAATAAGAATGTTTTTAAACCGGTCGTGAATGAACTTAGAGAAGGGGAATTGCGGAGTTCATTTGGGAGAGCATTCCAAACTGAGGGCGCACTGTATTTGAAAGTGCACTGTCCTGCTGAATTTAAGTTGTACTTTGGGATTTTTAACAACTTATCACTGGAAGAGCGGAGTGTTCGTGGAGCTTTGTTAGTAGAGAGCTCACTGGACAGGTATGGCGGTAGTGAACCATCAAAATGGCGAAACACAAGTGTTGCAATCTTGCATTTGCACCGAAGCGTGATAGGCAGCCAATGCAGATGCTGCAGCATGGGAGTCACATGATTGTACTTGCGTCTCTTCATCACAAGACGAGCTGCACCGTGCTGTACTCGCATGAGACGAGTGATCTCGTCAAGAGAGTGGCCAAAGAAAACTGAATTGCAGTAGTCCATCCTTGAAGTGACAAAGCAGCTTACAAGACTGGCTGCTGCGTCTTCAGTGAGATATGGGCTAATAATTCCTTTGCCTGCTCTGCCCCTCTACTCTGGAACTCTCTCCCTGTCACCATTAAATCAGCAGTTGACTTTAATTCCTTCAAACGACTTCTCAAGACTCATCTGTTTTCACTGCATTATGACTAGCTACTAGTCCCTCCTTGTATATATGTTTATTATCCACCCACTTTGTTAGCGCTTTGAGCATGGGCCTTGTGCATGGAAAAAAGCGCATTATAACTTCACATTTATTATTATTATTATATAATAGAGGTGAGGTGAGGTAAAAATTGGGTTTAACGTCGTGCTTGAGAATATGTCGCTCATATGACGACGTGCATGCGTGTATATGTGTGTGTGCGGCTGCTTGTACTAGTCCAGACTGAAGCTGTTTTTATAGTGCTAGCCCACTGAGATACCATGCCGCAGTGAAGCATGAATACCTCACTCAGACACATTATACTGACTCCGAGCCGACCAGTCCTTGTTGTACCCAGTAATGCCGAGCGACAGGAAAGGGACCAACAAGTACCATTTGTTTACGTCTTTTGGTATGACGCGGTCGGGGATCGAACCCGCGACCTTCCGCTCTCCGGGTGGACGCTCTAACCACTACACCACGGAGATTATATAATAGAAGCAAGTCGGCGGAACTCGAGAAAGCAGGCACGGGACACACTGACGATATGGTTATGGAGAGTTAGTGATTGATCTAAGTGCACCCCCAGATACTTCACACGAGGTTGGAAGGGAATATCACTCTCTCCTATAAAAGCTGACTCATCCTTGATGAGTTTTAGACGGTTAGGTGCACCAACTGTAACGGTTAAATGACAACGACGACTTCAACTTTCGGTTTGGAGAACCTACACCTTCGATTTGGAGAACATACTGTCGGTGATGATACTCCCCAGAAGCTTGACGATTTATCCACAGTTGTCAAACACTCAATAATATATAAGTCGCAGTATACCCGTCTTTGGCTAACTCGTGACCATTTTGTCAGTTTTAAGTAATTAGTTTACGACATATGTAACTAATTATTGGTATTTAATAAACAAACCTTTTGGTAATTCATCAAAACATAAAACATTTTATATCGGTTTTATCGACATTAGAGTTGACCTTAAATGTAACAAGTTTAATATTTCACAGGGCTACACTTTGCTCTTAGGGGTGGAAAGGACATAAGAGTCTGGGAATGGTTACCAACCCTCACATTACCGGCCCCCATACTGACCGTAACGGTGGACGTTTTCTCCTCTATGTTGAAGGCGTCTCAAAGACCAACTCTGGAGGACTAAATCAGAGGAAGTTAAAGTTGTAAGAAGTACGGGCCTAGCTGCTATGTCCGCATGTACGAGAAGTGCAAATGTTTGTGGTGAATTTCAGTAGCGTTTCGTAATTTTGTACCGTTTTGACAAGAACAGATTTTGCAAATAAATTTTGTTGAGCAAGTTGTTATTATATATTGCCACACGTTTGTTTTCAGCCCAAAAACCTTAGATGCGAAGGATGCGTGATATCGAAGCCCACTGAAAACGTCCAAAGAAAAAGAATGGTTTCACGGGATTCCGGGGTCATAACACGCTCCAGGATACCGTCAAGCGCTTGCGGACAGACAGGTAATTTGCTATTTCCATACCAAACGTCAGTGTACATTTGAAACAACATTTTAAGATATTGATATCTGCAGTTTCAATTCAAAGTAATAATATATAGGGCAGTTTGTATAGTATAAGGGGCGGTGGGGTAGCCTAGTGGTTAAGCGTTTTCTCGTCACGCCGAAGGCCCTGGTTCGATTCCCCACATGGGTACAATGTATGAAACCCATTTGTGGTGTCCCCCGCCGTGATATTGCTGGAATATTGCTAAAAGCGGCGTAAAGCTAAAAGAACTCACCCACTCATTGTATACTATAAACAAGAGAAAAAAAAGAGAAACACTTCATATCTCATCAACGCTATTTCAGGTCCCAGAAGTTAAGCGGTTCGTCTGTATCTATAAACGAGCAAGTGACGATCAGTGAGGGTGGTTGTGAGCGGCCTTTGTGCTAAATCCAGGAAAGTGGGCGAGAAATGTCAGAATAAAACACCTGAGAAGAATGAAAACAACGAAGAAGTAAAACGCTGAACTCGAAAGGACTGAAAGTGACGGTCGGACAATCACTCTCACCTTCAATTGTAATTGAAACAATGGCAATAAAATTCTCTCTGAATGTTTTTTTATTATTTGTTTTGTTTTATCATCGCTGCAGAGTTAGTTGTCAGTGGGGGTTTACAATTTGGTAAGCCCTCTTACAAGGTATCCCGGATATCAGGGTACACAATACAGTTGTAGTCACGGGTATCAGGGTACGCAATACAGTTGTAGTCCCGGGTATCAGGGTACACAATACAGTTGTAGTCCCGGGTATCAGGGTACACTATACAGTTGTAGTCACGGGTATCAGGGTATGCAATACAGTTGTAGTCCCGGGTATCAGGGTACCCAATACAGTTGTAATCCTTTGTCTCATGTGGGGTTTGTGAAAGCGAAGCCATGTGATATGATGATTTAAAAACCTGTTGAGAGGTTTAATAAGGAGCTCATAGGCTGATAAGGCATGGAAAGTGTTGAGAAAACATATTCGGAATCGTATCCGTTGGTCAAAAAGGGCAAGTTGTATTTGCAGCAGCTACGTAAAAGACTTCAGCGATAACTTAAAGATAGTGACATCATATCTTCTATTCACATTTGCATACTTTCAAATGCATTCTATTTATGCAAATATACATAGAAAAGTATACAAACGTACATAGACGATATTGCCACAAATAATGACGATTAAGAGTCAGGTACTTTCTGATTATTATTTACCACAACACTGAAGTTAGTATCATTTGTAATAATGGAGTAAACGGAATTTAACTATACGTGGTACAATGCATGGGCATACATCGGGAGATATTTTAGGCTTCCGTACTTTAGGCTTCCGTTTTGAGTAGAATAGGTGTTTACTGGGAATGCAAGATGTCTGCTCGTTAAATAAATGGTATGTGAAATTACAGCAAACAAAGGTCACACAGATACAACTGTAGATATACAATGTGAGTTTACAGTAAATATGGCAGGAGCAGGTTTCATCAAAGCGACAATATCAACATGGCTATTGTTCATACCTGTATATACCAAACGTACACTATTGGTAGCTCTATACAAACACAATAAAAACATAGAGCTGCCCTGCAGCTAAAACGTGAGTATATAAGGACAAACAAGTACCAAGACAGACAAGTACCAAGTATTGAAACAACTGACAATATGTAAGGTTGATGGACAGTAGGTTGTACAATCTAGTCACTGTCAGAGCCAGGATCTTCAGGATAATTCGGTGCATAAAAACAGTCAGTCTTAACGTGTCTCAATCCGCATCACACGCTAATGCCGTATCTGAACTTATCCAGCTACATCACTGACTGTTGCATGAACAAATTCGTGACTAATGAAATAGGTAAATCAGATGTTTTGGTAGTCCGGAGTAGCTGTTGATCCATGTGTAGTATCTTCTTGAGATCTTGAGGTTGTTCGATACTGGTATAGTTGTTGACAGCAGCTCCAGCTGACAGACCGGAGTAAGTGGGGTGGTCAACAGACGCTGGCGTGTCTCTTTGTTTCTTCGGAGTCAGATCGTACCGACGCCTGAAAGGACAGATAACGTTTCATGTGAATTTCCTTTAAGCATTTTATTCCAATCTTTGGCACAGTATAATCCTTTCTGCGATTCCAATCTTTGATAAACAGTATAATCCCATTCTTGGTGTTCTCTATATCCGTCACTAGATGAACCCGGAAGAGTGAATGTGATTTTTCAGCATGGGACTTGCAAGACAGACCAGGATGACAATAGTCCGGCACTCAAAACACATCCCAAATGAGATAGACGTGACATTTGATTAAAAGATGGACATCTTTACGTATATCCTTCACTAGATGAACCCGGAAGAGTGAATGTGCTTTCAGTTGAATGTGCTTTCCAATATACCTGATAACGAGGACATACACTGCAAGACCGACCAGGACCAACTTATTTGGCCAAGTTGTGTTCTCCCCTGTGGAAAATACATTTATTTCTATTCAAACTGTAACCAATATACAAATATATAACATGTATCATAAAATGTAAATAGTAAATTACAAAAAATATTTATTTAAAACACACCTTGTCACATCATACTTTGAATAATAAGTACCATGAATGTCATGTAATATCTACAAGAAAGTATGTGAGATTTCAGGACAGGCAAGATACACTGTACTATCTGTCCGAGGATTTGCAACGAGACTGCTTTGCAAGAGAATGCGTACCTCTCTTTTCTGTTGAACAGTTATGTTAGAAATCATGAGGTAAATACTACATACTTGGTGTTTTTGAAGGGGTGGATGCAGGAGACCTTATATTAGTTGATTCAGTGGTGATTCCTCCTGTGAAAAAGCGGACACATCTAAATGCCCTTTCTTGTTCAGCAATATGAGTATAAACTAACGATAGAAAGCACACCAATATATAAGCTTTTATATGGAATAAACATTAGGCACTGCATTATGCACATATTCGATGAGCTATTTATACACTAACAATCACATTTTGTGCCACCACAAGAGCAAGATCTTCAATAAAGCTGACCGTTGTAGGTGACAATGTAAATGTAGTCTTTGGACACAAAATGTGCTCCAGAGCAAGTTACTGAAGAAACAAAGTACTGGGGATTATCATGATAAAACATATTGTTGGGGTGTGCCCGATTTTTTGGGCCCAAATCCCGAAAAATCCAAGATGGCGTTACAAAATCAAGGATTCCCAAATCTAACACTACGTGACTTTTCCCAGCTGGATCAAAGCAGAAAACCTTGCACAGTGTTAGGGAACTTCATGATAAAACATATTGGGGGGCTCCGACTTTGTGGGCCTTTTTTTCCAAAAATCCAAGACGGCCGCCAAAAATCACCCAGAATGGTCGCCGACTATAAAACATCTTTATTTGGTGAAATATGTGAGATATATTCGCCGTTCAAAGGGCAATTTCTAATACTTTCAAGAAATCTACGAAACAAGATTTATGTTTTGGTAGTAAAAGATATAATTCATCATCCAATTAATGAAAAGTTGCTGTTTTGATCAGTCATGTGACATCATTTTGTCAAACATCGATCTCTGTGATTCTGAAGTCTCCTTTGACAGTTCCCATTGCAGTCACAGAGCGATGTGCATAGCAGTTGAGAAGATTTACAAATGCACTTCTTTGAGCATAGAAGTTGAGACTTGCAGAAACATTTGATAAAGTTGTTGATAATGGTACCAGCAGAAAACCTATTGGTGTTAATTACTTGTATCATTGCACTTTTGATCTTTAGACAATTTCAAACCTGTTTTTAAAAAACGGGATTGATTAATTAAGTTTATCAATACACGAATTTGACTTTGTCTTGAACAACTCAAAAATATATATGGTAACTACTCATGTGTTCGCTATCAATATGGCTGGAGGGGCGGTGGGGTAGCCTAGTGATTAAGGCGATCCGTCGTCACGATGAAGACCCGGTTCGATTCCCCACATACGTACAATGTGTGAAGCCCATTTCTGGTGAAGGATCGAGATGGCTGACAGAGTCAAGCAGAGTCAACTCGAATTCGGGGCTGCCCTTCACAACTCCTAATGGTTAAAGCGTTGGCTCGTCAATTCGGGGGTGCTGCTCTTCCCTGCGGTGAAATATTGCTAAAAGCGGCGTAAAACCAAACTCAGTCAGTCTAAACGAGAACAGAGAAATAAACAACATGATCATGAGGCTCGAAGACAGGCTAAGTCGCGGAGGGAAGACTCCACTTCAGTACCTTGATGCGTTGGCCAACCTCATAAAACTTTCATAAATGGACATCAACTATATGATGCCAGTTGAAAGCTACAGTGCTACCCACTGATACTGTGCTACTACTTATTGTTACTGCTTTAATTAAAGATAAATTAGATGTACAAATATAGGGAAAATATTTCGATTGAAAAGATGTATCTACTTGAAGCTATTGTACCTCCATTATACCGTGTTATTTTAAAAATATGTTATTCTTGTCATGAAATAAATTTTTACTTGGCATTAGATATTTTACTTGTGGTTTTCTATTTGGGTTATTCCATTATAATGTGTAGGTAACAGGTAGTAGCTAATCTGTTCATTGAACCGTAAATGTTGTTGTTTTAAGGCGTCTGCGAACTACCTGTCTGCGTTATGGGAGGATACCATTTAGAAGTTGTAAAGATGAAGGAAAACCACTGTTTATGGATAGTCAACTTCTTAATAGCAATAAATGCGACGTTTCGGTGAAGATGCTAACATCGTTATCAAGCAAGTGGCTTGCTTGATAACGGTGTGAATTATTCTTTCTTCACCGGAGTGAGTGAGTGAGTTAACATTTAGCGTCATATCGGCAATATAGCAGCCATATCGTGACGAGATCAATTTAATTCATGTCAATATTAAAATCAATGGAATGGAAAATCCTGTCGAAGGACAGTAAAAATACTAGAGCATCACAGATATGAATATAAAAGTAGCAAGAAAAACTAAAACATTTTAAATATAGAAGACAATACAATATAAAACACAGGCTATAGATCGCCAACAATTGAAGGTAGATCACCATACTAGGGACAATGGCTTTCTACACAGGTGTAAGTATTCTTTACACTGTTAGTATTCTTTCTGCACCGGAATGTCGTATTCATTGCAAGACAGAAGCTTACTATCCACATTCAAGTCTGAGAAGGAGACCCATATATCAGAACAGAGAATGCAATAAATGCATCTTACTGGAAAGTTAACAACCATCAGAGCGTGGGAATGACAAGTCTTTATAGATGCATATACCGTTTTCAAGCATATCGAAAACGGTATAAGCATCAATACCGAAACGTCGCTATTATACAATAAAGAAGATGATCATGCATCATTCCTATTACTCGCAGCTTCTAGAATGCCTCTCAAACAGTTCATCTGAGAGCGTTTTGTGGTTGTCTTAGCCAGTCAGGTTTGTATGCACATGATCAGTTTGTAAAATGCTGATAGATCTGGACATATTTACAACATAATAGATAGAAGCGCCAAAACCCTTGACACATTCATAAGAAATGTCTGCTAAAAGCAGAGTCGACTGCTCAATTGTGACTCTGAGCATATATTTGTTTAAAGAGGTTTGATACCGTGGTTTGTGCGCATACCGTATGCGACGGGATGTGACAGTAGGAGCGCGTATTTATGTTACGCAGTTATTTCCCTTTATCTTGTCTTCTTATTATACTTCATGATATTTTGGCAAGCACAAGCATTTATCCTGAGGTAAACCAGGGCAAGAGTTATCTCCCCTTATCAAATTTAATTTGGGTATGCTGTTTTAATTGGAGATAATGTTGATACCCTCTGGTAACATATTTGTTTTAATTTTTGAATATTAATCTAGTGTGAATTTACTATATAAAAAATTATTTATAAAAAATCTTGTTATTATAAAAATGTGTTTTTCATTCATGAATCTATATTTTCTTTTTTAAATTCTTGTTTTTTTAGAGGTTAATTAATGTGTCAAATCCTACATACCGCCTTGAAAATTGATTTTCCTGCTTTATTTCATATCAATACTGTAATATCTTTATAAAAAACACATATTGAATGATAAAAGTAAACAATTTACTTTTAAGATAACTTTTTATTGACATATTGTGCCACAAGGGGGCACAACTTGTCAAACGAATGCCGTTGTGACTTGTTAGTTTTATTACATAATTAGATTCGGGACACATTTTTCTACAAAATGATACCAAATTTAGCAATTTCTTGACATTTTGATATTTTGTATCAAACCTCCTTAAGCAACATTACAGCTGTATGATGTTGTTTGTAACACAGGAATAGATTTGATGGATTTGTGTGCCACAACCTTCTGTCTCCGTCCACGTATACTTACATCTTTTCAGTATAACAAAAGGAATAACAAAGACAAGATTTTAGTCTAAACTATACTATACACTTACCTTCAATACACTGGTATTTCACAACAGAGAATGTAAAAGTTGCATTCCGCTAGGGAGCACGATACACACACTGACTCTTTGTTGAACATTTGTTGTAGAGGGAGACCAGCTCGGTGCTGTTGAATCTGTGATATCCATGTTCTGTCACATTTTTTAGATTTACAGTGACGCTGGAAGTGAGACCTGTCAACCTACAGTCTGTGTTGCTAGTGTAGTAGGCGTCACTGATGGCGATCTTCTTGGCGGAGTTGCATCTGAGGTCATGCCGAGTACAGACGAGTCCACTGGATCCATAGCATGCCTTACTGGTGTATGTTGTACCTACACGAACAAGACACATCACAGATTCAATGTATGAAGATTTACGGTCCAGTTATTTACGATTGTAATATCAGTTACCTTGTAGTCCATAACGCGTCGTTTTCATAACGCACAGATCGGATGTTTCATACATATGTCAGTACAATTTGAGAAAATGTAATGGACGATGAACAAATACATCCCTGACACTTATCTTATCGGATCTGGTGGTTGACAATGGAAGCTCCTCATCCACATGATAAATACGGAGCCAACCATGATACTATGGGACGAGGAGAAACTATGGAGTCTGGCAGGAGATCGACTAAACATCATGGAGAATCTCTAAAATATTGAACTGCAAGTACTGGCAAGTTAGACCTTTCATTTCTGTACATTGGCAATACTGAAATCAAATTCTTCATGGTTACCTCTTATGTACAGCAGATACACGATATGCTTGCAAATACATGATATGCTCTGTAATAGCCTACACCATTAACTTTGGACCCAGCCGTGAAGAGACGGGTAAGAAAAGATCATAAGTAACCTTTCTTGTTTTTAGAGGCGACTAATGAGATCAGGTAGTCGTACTCGCTAACTTGGTTGACACATGTAATCGTATCACGATTGCACAGACGGATGCTCATGATGTCAATCACTGACTTGCCTGGTTATTTACTGGTTACAGGCCGCCGTCAGATACCTGGAATATTGCTGACAAAATTTGGTCATCAAGTTTGTATGATATTTGTTGGCTATTCAAAGAGCCTCAATTTGGAGTCATGGTTGGGGTTTTACTATTCTAGACGACATCCTTTATCAGAGTTCATTCTACCCAAGTTAGTTGTACGTCTATTCCTTCTATTACCGATATTTGTATAATATATACGAACTACACATAAGATATACTGTCAATAGCATATCAACATATACGTGTCTACTAGAACGCATACATGTCTATATTACTGTGTCGACTGTAGCTCATTTAACCTTTTCAGGGACACTCGGTGTCATCATTAATGTTCAGGTGTCCATTCATACAGTTGTCCAAATTATTTGACTATACATTATTGTACACTATTGTACGCCATGCATTATCGGAGCGTCCTTAGTTCCAATCGTAACCTACTCACTGGAATAAGTAACCTGGCACCGGAATCAAATACAACCATCTCATTATCTTGACTAACACCATATGACCACTTCTTTGTTTGTCATGGAGTAGTAAGGTGCCAGCGCTTGCCCGAGGTGACGTAATATGCCCTCGGGGAAGCGCTGGCCCAACACCATGACGTCACGGGGGGCGGTCATGCGTTGACCGCCCTGTGACGTCGGAAAAAGACCCACCACCACCATGACGTCACAGGGAGGCGATGACGGAAAAGAGGAGCTAACCACGCTATGACGTAGGAAAAAGACGTCACAGTGTCTGACGTAGGAAAAAGGCGCTGACTCGCCATCTCTGTGACGACACACACGCAAATGGCGGCCATAACAATCCTAGTGCGTCCGTCAAATAATCTCCATTTTTTACCTCACCATTAGCGTACCATTAAATTTTGAAGGAGGCTAGGGAATGTTGTACAGTCTATGTAAAGCTCTCTACAATACTAGACCGCAAGACATACCTACACACTCTTAATCACACGTCTGTGTAAAGCTCTCTACAATACAACACGGTGATATTCTACATAAAAACAAATCTGTGAGGTAGAAAACGGCAAAGCAGTACGGAGTGTTACGTTCTTTACCTCGTATAGTAAACCCCAAACAGGGAACAATTTTGAAAGAGGTCTGTAAATGTCGTGCTGTCGATGTAAAGCTCTCTACAATACAAGGCAGCAAAACAAATGTAACAAGACGCTCAATAAACGCCATCCGGTTTATGTAAAGCTCTCTACAATACATCACGGGAAGGCGGTTATATTCTACCATAGAAGTCGGACAGTCTATGTAAAGCTCTCTACAATACAAGACCGTACGAACATCGTATTCTTCATTATTTAAACCATCCCCCCAAAAATATACCCACGAGGTAGACATCGTCAACACTTTTTTTATAAAACACAACAGAGGCAAGTAAGTAACATTTCACAAATTTTATTCGTAAATATGCTTACATTACATTTTTTACTCACAATTCAGCTCTCAGTTCACAAAGCAGTTCTCGTATCACTGTCGAATTTGAAGGGACACGTAATTTTCAGGAATGAGCATGATGGGCTAAACCTGTGATGTTTAAAGTCGATATCATCCTCGGCACACCATTTCCACAATCGTAATCCACACCAGGCACACGCGACCTTGTCCGAAACACCGGTATAATAAAACCCTCTCCGGGCTAGCTGTCTACCCTTCTGAACCAACTGTTCGGGCCAGTCCTTAAAAGTAGCCATCCTGTCGTAGCCACATAACATCGTTTCGTGGCAGTAGTTCTGACTTAAATCGACCAGCAGCTTTCTGTGCACTACCGATGGTTGTTTCCCACAGGTGTCGTACCCGCGTTGAAGATGATATTTACCATCCAGAGTTACACCATCTTCGTATACATAGTCCGATAAAGTCACTGGCTGCGTCCTCGCAGCAGTTGGACAATTGACCCCTTTCTCCATCCTTCTGGTATTTAAGAGTATCGTAGTACTGAGACATCTTTGCTATAGTGAGTGGACACAACCTCGCTCTCCGGCTGTCGGGCTCTTACTGACTTCGAGCTTGACATATCCGGGAGGTCAGTCAGTCAGGGGTAACGACGCGCGTGACATCATCGTCAAACCCTGAGGGCACACGTCGCTCCACATCAGGGCTATAAACACCCGTACACTATCGTCAAAGCCTCGGGGCGTATCTCGCCACTCTCTCTCTCTCTCTCTCTCTCTCTCTCTCTCTCTCTCTCTCTCTCTCTCTCTCTCTCTCTCTCTCTCTCTCTCTCTCTCTCTCTCTCTCTCTCTCTCTCTCTCTCTCTCTCTCTCTCTCTCTCTCTCAAACAACGACAAACAAAATGTTTACAAACACGGACAATTAAATAGATACATATATGTCCATCACCACACAGGTGGGGACTCGTCGTCCCACCTCTGGGAGTTCTCATGGAACCCGGGGTCATCATCCTCCGTGTCCACGTAGAGTGGCTATGGCGAATCTTGGAGGGTGGAGGCTCTGACATCGTCAGGGGTGGTTGGCAAACGCCTTGGACTACTCTCCGGAGTAGAGTCGTCCTCTACCGTATACACCACGGGACGCCTTGTCGGAGCTACCACCCCCGTGGTCCCGACACCCCCGTGGTCCTGAACTGCGAGCAGCTCATCCAACGCCCGGTTGTCTGAGTGCTCGCGTCTGATGTCTTTTTGAGGCATTTGGAGCACTTCTCCACGGGTATCACCATCTCTTCATCCCAGAGGTCGCTCTCTGCGACCTCCTTCCTTTTCTTGCACACCGTAGCATCGTTGGGGCACCGTCTGGCGTAGTGTCCCTTTTCCCCGCACTTGTAACACTCTGCCCCAGGGCAGTTAGGAGACCAATGATCGGCACTCCCACATCTGAAGCATTGGCCGTAGCTGGGGGTGCTGGATTTGCCGGGTGTACGTGGGACGAAGGCGGTGGGTGTTTTAGCGTCGACCATCCTCGCAGGGGTGGTCATCACCCCGCCGCCTAGCTTGGGGCAGTTTCTTCGGTAATGCCCCTTCATATTACATACCGTACAGGGTTGGGGACACTACATCCCCCAATGTCCTGAACCCCCACACCTATTCCCGCACACTGCCTTCGGGCAGTGCTCAAAAACATGGTCGCTGGATCCCGGACATTTCCAGCAATGCTTACGCTCACCATTACACGGAGTAGCAACAGCTCTAGCAGGGGTGTTCATAACGTTGGAAGCCATGTCGAGTGGTACAGACAGGGAGTGAGTCTGTTAAAAAAAAGATGTGTTGTCAATCCACGAGCGAACAGCAAGCACAACTATTCTGTACGGTGTAATGCCGCAAGCTTATATACCCGCATGGCGCCGCAGAAGAGGGGAGGATTATCTCGTATGCGTGGTAGTCAACACACGACGGAAGTCGCCACCTAGCTGACGCTGCTAAGTGATGAGAAAACTAAATCGCGGGATTCAATATAACATTAGCCGCTGGCCATATTGTCTATCGTGGACAGGTTAAGTGATGAGAAACTGTCATACTACGTCGCGCGATCTGCTATGACACCATCCTTTGGCCGTATACACTATTGTGGTCGGGTTAAGCGATGACAAAAAAAAAAAATGTGCTACTAAATCGTGCCATCCACTATGACACTAACTGGTGACCGCGTAATCTACCGTGGACAGGTTAAGTGCTGAGAAAATTGATTTGATACATATATTGTAAAGTCCGACCAAAACGACACGCTAACACCTTTTAATCGAAGCCCACGACATATAAGTAGCATCAAACAAAGCTGTCACAACCCGTGCATCGTTAATAATACGCAGTACGCATTCGCTACACGAGGAAATTTATATTACTACTGCTACATAGCATGGAGCACGGAAACGCGAATGGCTATGACGATGTCTTCATCGTCATGGACGAGCACGACCCTGAGGTCGAATTACTCGAAAATATGGAAAGGGTCATGCCTCTCCTAGAACACGGCGATGAGCAAGACGACAACGATATAGTGATATATTTTTCAGCGGACGACGAGGAGTAATGAAGCGCGTCATCAGCTTACACACCTCATCAGTCCGGGGCAGGTCAGCCACCAACAACACCACCCCGAAACGACGAAGACGGCGACCATGCCGGGGTTGAAGGGATGGAGGTACGAGAAGACGACGCTGACGACCAGCACTCCCAGACTAACTATTCGCCAGACGCGGTGTTTTTCTTACGACAAATACGACGCATGGACAGTCGGCGATATAGGGTGTCCAACATCGTGTATTTGTTCAGGTTTCTACAGCGATTCCTGGACAGAGTACATGGCGGTGTGGACGCGGAACACGACCTCACACGCGGCTTCGACACCCTCATAGCTCATCTGGGGAGCTTGGAAGGTACGCCATTAATTAAAACTAAATAGTCGTCATATGTTCCAATATGATATACATTATTTTCGCATACTTCAGCCGGGTGTTCTAACTCGATCATTACAAAATATTCAATTCAGTTTAAAGGTGTTGTTTACACACCATGAACTAATGCATTCTAAAACAAAACCATGACGCTGAAAATATCGTCGTCATGACGTCAGTAAATAATGAAAATTGTCGAAATCTTAACAAAACTTTACACGAAAACAGGTCTGTTCACACGAACGATATTTGTATATGCGTTCGACACCCTCATAGCTCATCAGTGTAGCTTGGAAGGTACGTCATTAATTTAAACTAGATAGTCGTCATATGTTCCAACATAATATACGTTATTTTCGCATACTTCAGTCGGCTGTTCTAACTCTATCTTTACAAAATATTCAATTCAGTTTAAAGGTGTTGTTTACACACCACAAACTAATGCATTGTAAAACAAAACCATGACGCTGAAAAGATCGTCGTCATGACGCCAGTAAATAATGAAAATTGTCGAAATCT
The DNA here is from genome assembly GCF_003918875.1 of Haliotis rubra. NCBI lineage: Eukaryota > Metazoa > Mollusca > Gastropoda > Lepetellida > Haliotidae > Haliotis > Haliotis rubra. The sequence goes on along the minus strand of NW_025765480.1, from coordinate 24,256 downwards.
TAACAAAACTTTACACGAAAACACGTCTGTTCACACGAACGATATTTGTATATGCGTTCGACACCCTCATAGCTCATCAGTGTAGCTTGGAAGGTACGTCATTAATTTAAACTAGATAGTCGTCATATCTTCCAATATAATATACGTTATTTTTGCATACTTCAGTCGGCTGTTCTAACTCCATTTTTACAAATATTCAATTCAGTTTAAAGGTGTTGTTTACACACGAGCTAATGCATTGTAAAACAAAACCACGACTCTGAAAATATCATTGTCAGGACGTCTGTAAATAATGAAAATAGTCGAAATCTTAACAAAACTTTACATCAAAGCATAGCTGTTCACACGAACGATATTTGTATAAGCGTTTTTAGTTTTTATATATGTATCTTTTTTCTTCCGCAGAGATACGCCCAACGGATGTCGTGACGTTGTACGTAGAAAACGACGATCTGCAGGCGCCGGTCTGCATACCGTTTGTGAGGTTTCGTGACCTAACGGGTGACACGATGTTGTTGGCTATGGAACATGTCGCCCAGTCCAATCTTTCACGTTCGGCTGTACCATGGAGATCAAGCTACATATAGTTAGGGATCCTGCCGCTGTGGGTAGGGGTAATGGACATCTGTCTAAGAAACAATTAATTACTCTACAGGAGTTTACTAGTCGTAAGACCAAAGGGGGTGGCTCAATCACTAAAATAGAGAATGTCGATAACTTGTGCTTAGGTCGGTCTATAGCCGTAGCACTGTACCTTCTCAGGCAGGCCTCGTTACCCCGGGATGTGACCGAGAAGGAACGCAGACAGCAATACAACGAGCGAGAAGCGTTCTTGAGGGATGCGAGAGGCGTACAAACTAGGGCTACCAAACTTTTGTATGAACGAGCGGGTCTCAGACAGTAAGCGTGCATGGAAGGTCGTCCCGCATGTGAGGCTTTTCAAGCATGTTTAAGGGACGAGGTGCGCTTGCACGTACACACTATCACACCCGGTAGTGGTCCTTCTGTTTTGTACGCCCCGCATACCCCGCCAGGCATGGGCGAACACATCCCGTGCATCGATATTTTCTGGTGGCCAGCTAACACCCCCCGAGGCGGTACAAATGGTCACTATGATTGTATCAATTCAGTAGCGGGTTTGTATGGCGATAACAAGTATTGCAGGCAATGCCGTAGGGGGTACAAAGCGACAACAGACACGCGTGCACTAGAGAGTATGCGTGCGGAAAATGTGGACGTAAGGGTAAAAGCTGTCTTTACGATTTTCGGCGACAGCAGCGAGCGATAGGGTGGTACTTTCGGTGGTAATTTCAGTGATCGATTGAACTGCTCGGCCATCCTTGCCAGCGATGCCGTGTGTGGTTTCCTACTACGGACTGTCACGAGGCTCATATCGCCAATCGTATTTGTATGCAGAAGAGAATCTGGTGTCCTCAATGCCGCAATGACAGAAATGCGGACCACGAATGTATCGAAGTTGACAAAAACAAAGTGTGTCGTCGGTGTAAGAGTCTTTTCGGACCCTCTCACCGATGTCACATGTCTGTCGACGTCGTCGGGAACGAGGACCGTATAGACCATGATCTCACCAAGTATATATTTTACGATTTCGAATCCATGTGCGACGAAAACGGCAAACACATACCCAACCTATGCGTTCTCCAGCTCGGTTGCGGTAAGTGCATGGGTTCAGAGACTGAATACTTGTGCGAGACATGCCCATGCGCCTTTGAGCAGCCGAGCTGAGCTGGATATCGGCGCTATACAAATGTTAGTATGTATGTATGTATGTATGGCGTACCAAGAAAATAACTCATTGCGTACCCCAGGATAATAAACGGGAAATAGTCATAGACGGTCTCCATACCGAGACACTCGTCGGTCAGTTTTTTTCCCGGCTAGTGCTACCACCGCCTCCGAAAACACGCCCGAATACCACAACCGCATTGCCCGAGGAGGATACGTCCGTTCAAAATGCTACCGCGGCTGACGACGACCACGACCACGACGACAAGGGTGGTAACCCAGCCATCGTGGTCGTGGCTCACTACGCTAAGGGTTACGACAACCATTTCATTTTGAAATCGTTGTTAGAACATCTTACGCAAAAGCCGGAGGTTATATTGACCGGGAGCAAAATTTTGAACATGTCTGTCGGGAGACTTCTATTCCGCGACTCCCACAACTATATCCCCGACGCTCTCAAGGAATTTTGCAAGACTTTTGGTTTGGAAGCCAGTGAAAAGGGGTATTTTCCTCATCTCTTTAACACAATCGGCGCCAACCAGACAGCTCTCCTGAACAATCTGCCCGCTGTGCATTATTACGGCGTAGATGGCATGTCTCGGGACGATCGCGAGACCTTCCTCTCGTGGTATGGGGAAAACGAAGGGAAATCGTTCAACATGCAGCTCGAGCTTTTAAAGTATTGTCGGCAAGACGGGGTTGTGCGAAATACATAAACATATTCCTGTCTCTGAACGACGTCAACCCTTTTTACGACTGCATCACTTTGCCCAACGCCTGCATGTTGACGTTTAGGCGAAAGTACCTGAGACCCGACACCATAGCCATAATACCTCCCGGTGGGTACCAGGACAACCAGCCACGGCAGTTAAAAATATGCGCCGAGTGGTTAGCGTCTCTGGAACGAAACCGGGGTCTACGTCTGGATCATGAAGTGTCCTTCACCTGCGGTGTCGATGACCACGACGATGACGACACCACAGCCGCGCAGAGACCGCATACCTACAAGGTAGACGGTTACGATCCGGTCGCGAAAGTAGCTTACGAATTCCTAGGGTGTTTCTGGCACGCGTGCACGACGTGTTTCCCGCGTAGTGGAACATCAACGTACACTACGGTTCGGGCACTACCCTGGCAGACAGACATGATCGCACCATGTATCGTGTAGGTCTTTTACGACAACACCCGGAAGTGTCTGCCATACACGCCATATGTCAATACAGAGCCGGTAGATCCAGGGAAGACCAGCTACCCGATGAGGCTACCGTATCTCCAACCTCGACGCCGCGTTTTACGGGGTCGCACTAATGGTATTCAATTACACAAAAAGTGGGGGGAGGGTGAAAAGATACGGTACACCGACGTGTGCTCGCTGTACCCGTACGTGTGTAAGAAGGGCCACTTCCCTGTATCCCACCCCTGTGTTATACACAATCCCGAGATAGACGAATTGTTCGAATTGGACGGTCTCGTCAAATGCGACATTCTACCCCCTCGACGACTCTATCACCTGCTATTACCGTATCGCTCTAATGGTAAGCTCTACTTTCCTCTCTGTCGAACGTGCGCCGACACAAATGAAGAAACAGAGTGTGGGCATACCGACGATGAGAGGTCATGGGTGGGTGCCTACACCACCGTAGAAGTGCATAAAGCGGTTCGAGAACTGGGTTATGTAGTCAGGCGTATTTTCTCCGCATGGCACTTTTCCCGGTTCGAGGTTTACGACCCCGACACCGCCGACACCCCGGGATTGTTCGCCGGATATGTCGACAACTTTTACAAGCTGAAACAAGAAGCTAGCGGCTACCCTCCCGAGTGTGACACGGAGGATAGCCAACGCAGTTTCGTCGACGATATTTTCCGAAAGGAAGGATTTCGTATGGATCCCTCCAATATCAGATTCAATCCGGGTATGCGAGCAATAGCCAAGTTTATGTTGAACAGTCACTGGGTCAGTCTAATGACAAGACCCAGTGTCGGTACATCACAAACGAGCGCGACTTCTACGACCTCTTTCACGATAGGTGCATAGATATTGGTCAGCCCTGACACTCTACTCGTCACCTTTGCTCCCATTGAAGCACACCGAGTTCCACACACCGCCAGCAATCCCGTCATAGCTGCGTGGGTCACGGCGCAAGCTAGGCTAAAACTGTACGAAGCCTTGGAGTGCCTAGGCCATGCCATGTTGTACTTTGACACGGATTCGGTCATTTACATGGAGAAGGAGAGCGAGCCTCGACCTCTGAAACTCGGAGATTCTCTGGGCGAATGGACTGACGAAGTAGAAAAGGGCAATTGGATCGACGAATTTGTGACCTGTGGACCGAAAAATTACGCTTATCGATTACATCATCGACCGTGTAAAGGCCCTCAGGAAGTTTGTAAGATTAGAGGTTTTACCTTAAATTATCACGCCTCGACTCTTTTGAATTTCAAGGCCATGGTCAACACAGCTCTCCAGACCCCAAAAGCTCGCACGAAAATTCGCGTTACGTACCCTCATTTTCTGAAGAGGGCGGGGCTAAAGCGAGGGCTTGACATACATACCGTGAGTCAATCTAAAGATTACGGGTTTTGCTACAGCAAACGTCGCATCATCGCCGACCCTGTGTCGCGAGAAGAAAAGGAAGAAGACGAACGGCGGCATAACGACGACGACAGCTGCCAACGAGAAGAAAAAACCCTCGAAGAAACAAAAGACGGCGCCTTTTTCTCCTCCTGAAGAAGAAATAGAAGAAGAAACAACTGTTGAACTCGACGGTGAATTACAGAGGCTCGTGGCTGAGCTGATTGGGGGTAGCGACGAGTGAAAGCGCATCCCGCATGATGAAATAAACGAACGGGCCGTGTGGTCCGTTGAAATGTAAAACCCATTATTTCTGTCGTTATTTTCGCACGTCTCTCTCTCTCTCTCTCTCTGTTTTCACGCAGGGAAAAACAATAACAAACAAACAGCTATGGACTCGTTATAAAAGCATCACAGAAGCGCTTTTATACGTTTATTTATACTCGAAATGTCTTCGGTTAATTGACGCCATTCTTCTGTGGAAATAGATATACCTAAAATTGTCGCTTTGCCGGCTAGAAATTATCGATTATAGGGAGGTTTTCTTTCATACAAACGGAAACACGTTTTGTTGCCGAAAGGCGTAGCTGATTCCGCATACACCCGGTATCCGTTAGGTTCGCACCCGTCGCGTTTACGATTGTCTCGAGGGGTACCGTTGTCGACGAATGTGGTAAAGTTATCGAGACCAACGCGCAGCACACGATAACTAGAATAGTCGCCAATAGCGCGAGGACAGAGACACACTCACGCTTTAATGGCGATTTTCGTCTCAGCGTGGAAGTTTCCCCGTTTTTATCCATGGTCTCCATTCTCGAATAAACGCGATGAGGGTTTGTAGTAGCGGTTAGCAGCATTGTTTGGACACAACACTAATACTGCTGCTCAATCGACAATTACGCCAATCGCTTCCAAACACTGACCATTCACACTTCCCTCCCTCTATATATATGCACGCACCCCCTGCGTAGAGAGAGAGAGAGAGAGAGAGAGAGCGTTGTCACGTCCTCCGCCCTATAGACATGGCTGGCTATCGCGCACCAGGACAGGAACGGTTAGTAGACAGAACTCATTTCCAGTTCCCTAAGATATTCACACTCAATAGGAGGTCCTAGCAGGGCGGGTAAAACCACATTCGTAAAGCACATGCTAGAAAACGATATCAATGGTCCGTGGCCCTTACTACAAAAGCTACCCGACATCGTAGTGTGGGTGTATAGCGAAATACAGCCTATATACGACGCTATAAAAAACGATATGCGCCGAGGGGAGGTATTGAAATTCATTTCGTCAAGAAGATTAGCGACGACGTAGAAGGCTACGTAGACGCTTCCAAGCATAACTGGCTAGTGATTGACGACGCTGCGGTGATTTGACCCGAGGACGAAAAGTGCTACTTAGATGGTTCGTTAAAAGGTCCCATCACAGACAGACCAGCATTCTATACTCACAACAGAACATTTTTGCGTGGACACCGTTCCACAGAACAATCAGCTTAAATTGCACGCACGTGGTTGTGTACAAGAACCCTCGGGGTAGAAGCCAGATAGAACATTTAGCTAGACAGATATTCCCGGGTCAATCGGGATTTATAAGAGATGCCTACGCCCATGCTACGTCACAACCCCACACCGATATAATGCTGGAGTTAACGCCGAGCACACCCGACGAGTTTAGAGTGCGTGGTCACCAGTTTAACAGGGAACACGGGGAAATAGACGTATACCAGCCTAAGCAAAAGTGAATAATATGGATTGCCTCAATGATAAGGGTTGTGTGTCGGTTGATTGTCGGGAGGTTGTCGCCACGAACACCGCAGACGAAGACGGTAGTAGTAGTAATGGTAGTAGTAGTAGTAGTAGTAGCAGCTATGACGACTATTCTTCGACATCTCCCGACGGACACACCTACGGCTCTAGTATGACCAATGACGATGCGACGACCAGTTCTTTCTTCTTCTGCATCGTCTGGGGACGACGACGATAGTGACACGCTATGGTATTTCCACGACGATGTAGGCTCTTACACCGACGGCGAGAGTAGCAGCGACGATACCGGCGATGATGTACCAGCCACGAGACGTCGAGGGGGACTCCCTTCTGTCACGTTTACCTCGAACAAGGGTGGACGACGTGGTGACACTACGGACTCGGTTATCCCTCCGATACCACCACCCAAGCATATTTTGAAAAGGAAATAAATAATCATAAATATAACGGTCACGCGTTTTAGTCGTCATTTGGCGGATATCCCCCAGCGTAGTGCGACATCCCCTCGGGCAAAATTGATGGACAACATGCCTCGTTCTAACAGTAAATTACTCCGGGGTAAGCCGACCCGGCGGAGGATGACGGCTATTAAGAGAAACGGTATTGCCAAAGGCGATTCGTCCAACAGGGTAAAAGCTAACGCGGACATTCTACATTACTTATGTAGGGCTCCAAGCGCTGTCAGATCGCTGTTATCGGAAGTTCTTACCCCAAAGAAGTCATCGACGCCATTAGTTTGGCGACTGCCGTTAATGTGTATTCGACAATCTGCCTATGACTGATGACCAGAGGCGCCGATTAAATTGTAAGAAAAGAGCTCTTCATACCCTGTGTCAGAGACAGGTGGTTTCGCAGGCTGGTAAGAGGAAAATACTGGCGCAAAAGGGTGGTATATTACCTCTGTTATTACCCTTTTAGCACCAGTCGTAATAAAGTTTGTATCGAGCGTGGTAAGGGTCTTTACCGGCTCTTAATACCATACCATGCCTTCCTTTACCAAAATGGTCGGTGTTTACGACAGACATATTCCCGCCTCGTAGATTCCTCGACGGCGACGATCAACGGAGTCTCGACAGAATACTCTCCTCTTCGGGAAACGCCTTTAATGAAAGAAAGGCGGGAAAAATTTAGGCGACTTGAGAAATGTGGCTTAATTTTAATCGGGACACGTAACCCGGTGATAGGACGCTATCGGTACCGATTAAACTACACCGAGAAAATGGCGGTGCTATAATGCTCTATTGAAGATGCCCTAGATTTACAATCGAGGAAGCCGTGGTGGAGGGTTTGGTGAGAGTGGAGGAGATCACGCGCTTTTTCCCCGAGGATGAATAAATGATAGCGGGACTAGCACGCGCCGACGACGATGTCCAAGCTACGGAAGTAAAACCGCCGGGTTTAGATGCTCAACGCTTAAGGTTTTGTTCGATTTACCTAAAACGCATAGACAAGATGCTAAACATATTACCGAATTTCATTAAAAGTGATCCTGATCTGGAAGTGTCTGACGAGGGAACTTTGAGCTATAAGGGATCGTCTCTGGGGACGGATACGCTGTGCCGACTTATTACACAATTGACTAAAAGAAAGGGTAGCGGAGCAAATACAACGGCGAAGCGGGTTTCCTGTACCGTCGAAATGGCGGAGTCCAGGGCGAGAGCACTACGGGTATTAAAAAGCGATGTACGTCGAAGGGAACAATAGTACCGGGAGGTCACGAAAGAAGAAACGGGTAACGAGGAAAGCAAAGAGCTCGAACGATCTCGGGAGGAAAAAAAGGAGTCGGCGTGGTGCGAGGGCACCGACCCGACAGCCGAGTGGGAAATCTATTAAACCTTACTGGTTGAAATGGTTGAAACGTGTTTATTACGATGTGACGAGAGGTTTTGATTGTAGCAGGGTCTCTTAAGAAAATTGTCAGAGGCTAAGGAGCGTAAAGGGTACGTCAAACCTACCAGCGCCAGGTAACCATTTGGTTAAAGAGACAACCAGCATTACAGTCTACATAGACCCCACCCCACCGCTTTCCCAGAACACCTTATTTAAGCCACCGTGTGTAGAAAGATCAATTGTGGCAGGCTGACTTGTCGGACGTGTCGCTGCGTATCAGTAAAGTCAACGATGGTTACAAATTCATATTATGCGTGATTGACGTGTTTAGCAGATACGCGTTTGCCGAACTGCTGGATGATAAAGAAGCTAAAACCGTGACCGATGGTTTCAAAAAGATCTTGGCCCGGGCTAAGTCTTGTATGTTTCTTAGCAATGACCCGATAAAGGCAGCGAATTTGTCAACAGTACTTTTAGACATCACGTTGAGAAGGTTCTGAGGAAATCGTTTCATACTAGTCAAAACGACGACGTGAAATGCGCTGTTGTGGAAAGATTTCAGAGAACCCTAAAGACCCGCTTATGGAGATATTTTTACCACGGTATCGCGAATCTGATCGGTGCGTGGGTGTTGCCTAAAAATATTGAAAGCTTACAATAACGCTTACCACTACTACCATCGGATGTAAGCCTAGCGGCGTGGTAACCATCCGTGATGAGCTCGGGTGGGATCACCGCTTGAGCGAGGGCAACAGCCACGGGCAAAATACTCTGGCCAAAACGTTATCTTCATCTGAGCGCCTAACAATACCTACTGCCAGATACACCCGTGAGGATTTCTACGAGAAAGGGAATTTCGATAAAGGGTATGAGGCCAACTGGACCAGAGAAATATTTTACGTTGTCAACAAAGTGAGACACAGGAAACCGCCAGCCTATAAAATACGCGACTACAATAGAAACGCTATAAAAGGAACATTTTATTGGGACGAGTTACAAGTCGTATCAGAGCCGGAGGCGTACGAAGTAGATAGTGTAGTGAAGAGAAGGATCAATAAGGCTGCCGGTAAAAGAGAGCTGTTAATTCGATGGAAGGGATACCCGGCCAAAGAATTCGACCAATGGCTGCCAGAAAGTCACGTGGTAAGGAAATCTTCAAAAAGGGCTTGACGCGCGTGAGGAAGCTACCACTACACACCATTCTGTTATGCGTACTGGTCGTATGCTACGTGTCTCTTAGAGGTACCACGCCGCCCGATCTAGTCGAGGATATAAAGAAGGTGGAGGAACCGTTGTTTGAATGACTAAAAATATTGCTGTCTGCGCGCACGGTTAATACCTCTCCCGGTTTGTTAAGCAGCGACAACCCTCGTGTGTCACCGAACGTCAGCGTATGGGAGAACGAGACTGTACATTATGAGCAATGGTGCGAAACCGTCAAATTTTACCCTACCCTACCTAGCAATGCCAGCCCAGAAACCGACCGGATAATGTGCAACAATACACCGTGAATTTACCATACCCTCTGAAGGTAGATAGAAAAATAATTGGAGAGTGGGCGTTAGTGCTGTACAGATACCCGTGACATGGCAATAATTTACCCGCTCCTCATAATACTTTCAGCGGTATATCACCGTCCCGTGCGTGAGAGTGTATAAGAAGGGTAGGGTGGTCAAGGATAAATGCGGTTTAGAAACCAAATTTCTGGGACAGATAATGCTACCGCAGCGAATTATATCACGATGGCGAGACTCTTAGATACCATGAATAGCTCCATTAACGCTAAGGCGGTTGCAAGCGTGGCGTGAAGAATATCATAAAACATAGTAATGCAGGGGTGGTGTGGAAATCGATATAGAATTGATAACGCCCTAAAGAGACCTGTAAATATTTGTACTCCGACGGCGATTTGGTTTACAGGGCCCTCGGGCTTTGAGGAGAGCGATTTCGTGGGGTCGATGTTGACGCAGGGTGAGACACTTTTTAGGTAAATGTGGTCCTAGATTCTACATGTCGCCTCTACCTGGTTTCTATGTTGGGTTTCACTACCACCGTACCAAGTGACTGTGGGCTTACACCCGTGTATGCATACTGGACCCCAGAACGACTCCCCCATAGCCGACATACGATGTTCCAATTTCTCTAAAGAACAACTTTTCCATAACATGTACGTCTATTCGGACATTATCGATGACCAGATCGTCGGTCACACGTTGACGCCTCTGCTGACGTTGATACCCGTCAAAAAGAAAATGCTGAAAGATGTAGTATACGTGAGCGAAAAAAATCCTATACAATATTTGTCTTTAAAATTTGACGAGATTCGTTCTGTGAAAATGCTGAAAGATGTAGTATACGTGAGCGAAAAAAATCCTATACAATATTTGTCTTTAAAATTTGACGAGATTCGTTCTGTGACTATTCTTATAAGAGACGATCGCGGACGACCCGTGTCATTTGCTGGCGGTCGGTCGGTGGTGATACTCCATTTTAAAAGCGAGGGGTGACATATTAACGATGTACGGTAGTCATGGGAGTCACATACCGGTGTACGTCGGTAGACATTACTGACAGGGTGGTGCTGGTCTCGGAAATATATTAGGCGCTATAGGTAGAATAGCGATGCCTCTGCAAAAGTCGACGGGTAAAGTATTACTGAGGGAGGGTGCCAAAGCTGCCGCGGGTGTTGTGGGCGACGTGGTCACGGGTAGTGCAAAAGCGTCAGAAAGTATAAGACGGCGTGGTAGTAGAGCTTAAAAGCACAATGTCGGGCGTTTTGGGACCATTCCTACAGGAACGTCGAACGGTAAGCGCGCAGGCAAATTAGTACGGTACTCAGACACCGATAAAACGTAGGAAAAAACAGAGGATTTCTATGGTTGGCGTGGGACGTAGCGCCCTGTTGAAAAGAAAGAAGCGTAGGAGAAAGGTTAAGAGAAGTTTGGTATTCTAGTAGAGATTTAACGTAGTTTCAAATTATGATGTCGGGGAATATGGATCACGTGCAGTGCGGTAAAAGTGAGCTGGATTTATTTTCGCTACCGGGTATGGTTTCCACGATGACGGATTCACATTGGACCAAATATAGCCCCGTTACGGGTCTCGGACAGCTGGACGGTACCATGAGGTTTGATATCAACAACCCTATAAACAGCTACGTAGACTTGGCCGAATGTTACCTGAGAATTGTATGCGAATTTAAGACGGCGGATGGTCGTGCTACCGTCGCTGACAATATGGTGAGCGAGGATGGTCAGACGGTGACTAGACACAGACGTGTGCGCACCAGTGACAAACACTCTACATTCTCTATTTCGTGAGGTAAGGGTGATAGCGGGGTCTAACCAGCTAGAATTAACGGACAGTCTGGGTACATACCCGTACAGAGCGTTTATCGAGACCCTACTGAGTTGCGATCAATCGCAAATAGACAACAATCTGGTAGCGCAGAATTTCATTAAAGATAAGGCGGGTTGTTTCAATAACTTCACTCTAGGGCAGGGAAATTCAAACCCGGGTTTCGAGGAACGACGACGCAAATGCGTCCCCAGTAGACCCGTAGAGCTCGTCGGGAAATTACACTCTGATTTGTTTATGCAGCATAGATATCTCATAGACGGTGTACCTTTAAAAATTGAACTGATACGTACCCCCGCATAATTTCTACATGTTACATGGTAGCACAGACCAGGCTGGTACTCGCATACCCGGCTATGCTTGCCACATACTATCGGCCGAGTTTCATGTGAGACAGGTAAACGTAGCACCCGCCATTAGAGACAGTCATATCCGGGGTTTGACGCGTGGTAGCACTGTAAAGTATCCTATAGCTCAAGTGAAAACCACTGCACACGAGATTCCTCAAGGCTTGAGAGAATATAATTCTGAACACTTAATAATGGGTCATATCCCTAAAAGAATAGTACTCGGTCTCGTCGACAACGAATCCTTTGCGGGGGTTTCGAATAAAAATCCTTTTAATTTCCAACCTTTTGCATTGACTGAAATAGCCGTAAAAGTGAACGGTCAGGTGGTAGGTAAAAGATGTCATACCGTCAATTTCGAGCCCGACTCTACGCGAATGTATCAGACATATTTGGAGCTGTTTAGAAATACGGGTGGCCTTGGGAGAAATTCCACGCACACGGTGACTCTGGAAGAATTTTTAGACGGTACTACGCTGTTTGTGTTCGATTTAACGCACGATTTGGGTGCCGACATGTCACACGTGTATCCGAAGAGCTCTGGTAAGGTTGGCATAGAATTGAAATTTTCGCAGCCAACGCCCCGAGCCTTGACGCTGGTGTGCTATAGAGAGCTGGACAGTATCATAGAATTTGACCACTTTAGAAATGCTACAATACACTGATGTAGACGACGGACGGGTTACATATCCTTCTAAAATGTTGTACGGACGAGATTTACAATGGTTTGGACATAACGACCCTTTTCTTAAAAACTGCTACGGTGGTATCAGTAGTAGGGATACTTTGGAAGAGGTGTGTGGTAATAAAATACGCGATATTATGCTTAGCGGGGTGAAAAGATTGAAATATCCCATACTGTTTATTTGCAACACTGACAAGAAGAGTGAGCCGGGCAGTCACTGGTTCCCGTTAAGTATAGAAGCACCCGGTAGATTACACATACACGACTCGTACGGTATAGATTACACGCGAATTTGGGTCGAATTTCACGATTTTGTGTCAAAATATGGTCGTTTGCAATATACCTACAATAGAGTTCGCGCGCAGAGTCTATCGTCTGTAGCTTGCGGACACCATAGCCTATATTTCAGTAGCTGTCGTTCTAGGGGTATTTCCAGCGACGAGATAGTGAAACATTACAGTCAAAAGAACACGCTTAAGAACGATTCGATGGTTTTCAGATGGTACGATGATAGCGTGAAACGTATGCTCGAAAAATTCGAAATAGGCGCGGGAGTAAGGTTGTGTATTCTTAGTGGATTCTGTTTTGATTAGCGGTGACAGAGACCCTAGTGTGTTTGCTCCGACACTCTTGTATTACGAAGCATGGTGTACAGGTGCTTAGTGCCTTGGGGGTGTGGATTGGCTCGTGCCCCCGGGGGTTGACGATGGTGTCACCCCCCGTCGCTAACTTGACAGCTTGACCTCCCGGAGGATTGACGATATGTCACGCACGTCGTTAGACTGACAGCTTGACCTCCCACGGAGGGATTGACGATGGTGTCACGCACGTCGTTACCCCTGACTGACTGACCACGAGATAGTCAGTTAGAACCCGACAGCCGGAGAGCGAGGTTGTGTCCACTCACTATAGCAAAGTTGTCTCAGTACTACGATACTCTTAAATACCAGAAGGATGGAGAAAGGGGTCAATTGTCCGACTGCTATGAGGATGATACCGACGCGAGGAAGCAGCCAGTGACTTTATCGGACTATGTATACGAAGACGGTGTAACTCTGGATGGTAAATATCATCTTCAACGCGGGTACGACACCTGTGGGAAACAATCATCGGTAGTGCACAGAAAGCTGCTGGTCGATTTAAGTCAGAACTACTGCCACGAAACGATGTTATGTGGCTACGTCAGGATGGCTACTTTAAAGGACTGGCCCGAACAGTTGGTTCAGAAGGGTAGACAGCTAGTCCGGAGAGGGTTTTATTATACCGGTGTTTCGGACAAGGTCGCGTGTGCCTGGTGTGGATTACGATTGTGGAAATGGTGTGCCGAGGATGATATCGACTTTAAACATCACAGGTTTAGCCCATCATGCTCATTCCTGAAAATTACGTGTCCCTTCAAATTCGACAGTGATACGAGAACTGCTTTGTGAACTGAGAGCTGAATTGTGAGTAAAAAATGTAATGTAAGCATATTTACGAATAAAATTTGTGAAATGTTACTTACTAGTACTTGCCTCTGTTGTGTTTTATAAAAAAAGTGTTGACGATGTCCCCCGTGGGTATATTTTTGGGGGGATGGTTTAAACAATGAAGAATACGATGTTCGTACGGTCTTGTATTGTAGAGAGCTTTACATAGACTGTCCGACTTCTATGGTAGAATATAACCGCCTTCCCGTGATGTATTGTAGAGAGCTTTACATAAACCGGATGGCGTGTTATTGAGCGTCTTGTTACATTTGTTTTGCTGCCTTGTATTGTAGAGAGCTTTACATCGACAGCACGACATTTACAGACCTCTTTCAAAATTGTTCCCTGTTTGGGGTTTACTATACGAGGTAAAGAACGTAACACTCCGTACTGCTTTGCCGTTTTCTACCTCACAGATTTGTTTTTATGTAGAATATCACCGTGTTGTATTGTAGAGAGCTTTACACAGACGTGTGATTAAGAGTGTGTAGGTATGTCTTGCGGTCTAGTATTGTAGAGAGCTTTACATAGACTGTACAACATTCCCTAGCCTCCTTCAAAATTTAATGGTACGCTAATGGTGAGGTAAAAAATGGAGATTATTTGACGGACGCACTAGGATTGTTATGGCCGCCATTTGCGTGTGTGTCGTCACAGAGATGGCGAGTCAGCGCCTTTTTCCTACGTCAGACACTGTGACGTCTTTTTCCTACGTCATAGCGTGGTTAGCTCCTCTTTTCCGTAATCGCCTCCCTGTGACGTCATGGTGATGGTGGGTCTTTTTCCGACGTCACAGGGCGGTCAACTCCTCCCTGTGACGTCATGGTGGTGGTGGGTCTTTTTCCGACGTCACAGAGCGGTCAACGCCTCCCTGTGACGTCATGGTGGTGGTGAGTCTTTTTCCGACGTCACAGGGCGGTCAACGCATGACACTGTTATCTGTTATCTTCCAGTTAACTGACTGAGTGACTGACTGACTGATTTGGTTTTACGCCACTTTTAGCAATATTCCAGCAACATCACGGCGGGGGACACCAGAAATGGGCTTCACTCATTGTACCCATGTGGGGATTCGGCTTGACGAGCCAACGCTTTAACCACTAGGCTACCCCACCGCCCCTCCAGTTAACTGACACGAATAGAACAGATGCAGGCCCACCAAGAAGGCTGGAGACATCCTACCAGATGTCATCAGACAGATGACAGTAAAGAGTTATTTCACTTCAATGATTTTAGATGTGTGTGACCCTTGGACTTTACGTTGAAAGCTTGTTTTTGTCGCTCCATCTCAGTTTGCTCAACTGTCACACATCGGTTGTTTTATGTCATTTTAAATATTTTATGTCGTTGAGATTGTGATCAATACATTTGACTTCAGACGTCATCTTTAAGTGTTTTAAAAGAAGGGTGATTTAAAAGTAAAGGTTATTTTCGTGTTTGGTGTTTAACGCAGCACTCCGCAAAATTACTTATAAATACAATCCAGTTACTTTGACACACCACACTTCGTCACCACGCCCGAACCACAGACCCATCATGTCGACCTTTACGACCAGAATGACATAAGCCTTTTATGTCCAGACATAACTGATAGCTGGTACAGAAGGAAGAGGATCTATTCTTTTTGAGTAAGTATTTATCTTCAAAACCTTAAAAAATGTTCAATAAAATACCTTCAACATCTATATGTGCAGTGTTAGGGTTAAAGTTAAAAAGCGAAATGTGATTAGAATTCAAGAAAATAAAAACAAATATCCGCATAATCTTCCCTCTGACTATTGTTCCTTTATTTGCAATCAGACAGGTAACTACTATCACATATCAACAAGTCATATAATCACATAAGCAGCCACGTAACTGGATATTTCGAAGTTTCCTCCTCGCCGCATGTTAGCATTCAAAAATAGTATGCACATTCATGGAATTATTTTAATTGTGGCACAACCTGAAACTGTTCATTCACATCGTGAGCTCCTTACATTACAAATGAAAAATGAAACCTCTCCAGCCTTCTCATTTCAAGTCCTCTAAGAAAGAAAATGATGACCGTGAATGATATCGGAAGGAGACGTGACTGTGTAAAATTGAAACACATTGTAACATAAAGAATTCAACTTTGAAAATTTATAATTAACGAACAATAAAATTGCCACCTTCAAATAACTGACCCCAACGCGTGTTACATAAATTGTGTAATATTGGTGGCAATTTTGGCATTGATTTGTGTGATCTCGTTTGCATAAACCTCCAAACAATCTAATGCGTCTATCAACGCGTAAATGAATATCTACGAGGAAATATGTTGAGTCCAAACTTCTTTAGTTGGTTATATCACATACAAATTACAATTTCTAACAGAAATAAATCAAACAGTGATTCCAAGTCTGCTATTGTAAGTCAGCTCCAGCAAGCAGGTGTATATACTTACTTATCAACTGTGGTTATATATGATATGAAATGCCGTGTTGAACAAAGGCACAACATATGGTTGTTACACATGGATTACATCAATGCAAAAGTGAACTAGTCTAGATGCTGAAGTAGTCAGAAAGGCTTATACATTGTCTAAACATCCTGTGACACCTGATTAAAATCGTTTCAAAGAAGGATTCAATCATCTGTCTGTGAGTGACCAGCATTTCAGTCCTTGGATATCACGCGAAACTGTGATGATCAAATAAGTATTGGTTTCAGACGTATGGTCAAAATGTGCTTCCCCTCATATATGAAAGTTTCAAACATTTATTTCTGATATAAAACCAAATAATGTGATAAGGAACACTGTAAAGGTATCTGATATTTAGTAACATGTACCTATACTACCTCCATGTGAAGTACGTTAATTTCATTGTTCAATGACACTTTAACAAGCTTCCTACCGGCTCGGGTTATACTGCTACAAAGAGGCGTACATCAGACCGTATTACCCCCGAGAGAAGCATACAATTGCAACTTATAGTGTACCATAGGAACCAGAACATACGCAGATAGTCCAATTTCGGCATATGCTCATTTCATTTTTCCTGCAACAGAATACTCAGAGTTATCTTCTACTCCCGATGTAGTATCATACGGCGAGCTAACAGTCTCAGAAGCATTGGTTCCCCTATGAAAATGGTCATAGTCGTCTTCATCTGTGTTCCTTTCGGTCGTACTGATGTCGGCCATTGCCTTAGTTGCAGAGGCAGCAGTGTCGTAGTCATTCTGGTGTGTCTGAGTGTTGGCTTTCTTTTGGAAGTGATTGTAACCATAACTATCTTCTCCAAAATTTTCTTGCTGGGCTATTGAAGGTGTTGTGTCGTAGTCACTGATCTGAAGGGATGGCTTGTCTCCAATGTGATTATAGTCACCTTCAGCTGCAGAGACTGTTGAATTGTCTCTTACAGTTTGATTCCCAGCAGGTTCGATGGTGAAGTAAGTGTTTGTAGTTGGAGGAAGACCCATGACATCCGCGGTAGCGTAGTCATGGTCACAGTTCTGTGTCTTGAGGTCCTGGATTTCATGGTAGTTGTTCTGTTGGATCTTACCGGCCAAACTGTAGGTCATGTCTGACTTTGCATCTATAGAAGGTGTCGTCGCTTTCGATTCGCTGTTCGCTCGTCTGGAAGTCAATTTAGAGATTTTAATAATAATAAAAGTACAATAATAGTTGTTTTGTGAACATAGTTCATTGCAGTCATAAAGCTGGTAAGCAATTCAATTCTGTCTGTGTTTACACTTGTCAGAGAGGTACACACAGTACGTGGTCTACAGTACCAGTTGTCCGTTTTTCATTTTTATGGAAGCCATGGTGGCTGAGAGGGTTGGTCGGTTGTTCTTGCGATTAGGTACCTGACTCTGAGGGTGTGGGTTCGAATCAAGGATGGGACTCAACCCAACAAAAGTACTGGAATCTGTACCTTACTGAGAAACTGTAATCCCAAATATAACGTATGTTACATTTGCCAACTTTCTAAATGGCATTGTGTATTCATATATTTACAAATATGTAAAATGGAATGCATCAGTACTAACCTCTGCCGTATGATCCACGCTGACACCAGTGTTACAACCAGTACAGCTACGACTGTGGCCACAACTCCACCAGCTATTGCACCAGTGTTATTTCCCGTCTGTCCTAATATCAAGGCAAACATTATGTTAACGTAGTTATCATATATTTTGGCGGCCAGACAATCAACAATCTGAATTTGTAAATTAATGCTGGACGAGTTAAGTCAATGACATATATTCATCGTTGCTTCAGCCACCCGTGCTTGTCGTAAGAGACGACTGAGTGTTGCTGCATTTTATTGTATCCCTGTTGCGGATATATTCTTATGGGTGTGGAAAGGGCATTGTCGCTTCCATTTGTACGTCCAGACTCGAGTATTTAGAGACTGTCGTCATATAGATGGAATATTTCGGTAACCGACATGAATATTTCCTCTTGCACCTCTTGTAGACACAGCTGACAAGAACGTTACTACGATGGTCTGATAATTGTTTTTCCCGGCCAACAAAATACACTGGAAAGTTATGTAGCGGAGCCTAAGAAGCTCGTAGGAACTTGATTATAGTATATAGAATTTGGTCGTAAGAATTATTCTTCAAATACTAATTTATGTCCTAGGAAAAGGATCAAAGAAGTCTTTTCAAGTCACCAGCCCCTCCACATGTGCCTAGCTGCATGCAACACCTACACTACTGCCTAAAAGGTCATTCCACTTACACGCGCGTGCAACGCGTGACGCAACCCGTGTGAGTCGCGTTGGTCACTCATGTGGAACACGTGAGCCACGCGTGTGACACCCGTGTGACATACATACATACATACATAACGATGAGATTAACTTCAGTTGTCGGCATTGGTTACTCATATATCATCTATGTTCATATACAGCTTTGTGTGTATATAACTGAGTCTCCCGCAAACATACAGTGTATCAAATTTATCGTTCAAATACATATTTGTTACAAGCTCTTAGGTTAAAGGAAGCTGAAAATTCCTCAAAATTGGGATTATCATTCGCAATTAGATGTACATTTGTGAGAGGGGATATTACAATACAAGGTGCTGGACTGAGGAAATGTGGTGAAATCGATATGAGTGATACTGACTCCACTATTTGTCCATAGTAAAGCATTTACATTACTCTGGTGATGTGGTATGTTTGTTGTTGAGAAACTGTATTTACGGTTGACCCCGTGCTTGTACCTGTTTGAGGAGAGACATACTGTGTATTGAGAGTCACAAGTTCCAATGACAATGGAACATGATAGAAGTGATCATACATCAACTATATATGGGCAACATAATGGAAATATTCATTGGTTACGTACATGTGGTTGTCAGATCCTCAGTTTCACACACTATACTAAACGGGTCTGCAACTATTATCTTTTGACGCAGTTAAGCATCTATCATAATTCTGTTAAAAACGAACAGCGGTTGAAAGTGCGCAAAAACTAAGCTATTGTCCACCGACATTTACCTTGAGCATTTTGACGTAGGGACTAGTGTTGTGTAAGCTTTATCTCAATGTCAATACAGATACTTTTCCTACATGATATAGAAATTACGTACACATTATTTGTAGAAGAGAGTATCTTCAGCGTATGAAATAAGCCAAAAACCCAGCCAGACATCAGGGCTGGTAACTTCAAAATGTTACCAGCCCAAATTGGATTTAACCAGGCCAGACAATCAAAAGGATAGAACTCAATTTTTAGTTACAATGAAAATTGAATAAATCTGAGACATGTATTTATTGTCTAGCAGACTATTCACAGCAGTCATTTTCAGAGAAATCAGACTAAAATTTTATCTAATTTTTTTACCAGACCATCAAGCTGGCTAGCTGTAAATTCAGACCGTCCGTCAGAAATCTAGCCTGTCTTGGTCGGTCGGACGGGCCTTATTTCATACACTGGTATCTGTTGTAACTATCCATTCTTACCGTTGATCAGAAGCCAAATTGAATACCGCTTTGACAAATCTAAGTATATCGGAAGCTCGGTTGTCACGTTAAGTCTCTCAAACGGTTCAAAAACAGTCGAACAATTAGTCGTTGTGACGTGGGTTCCATGTAGAACAGACAGCTGTGATAAGCATTGTCCTGGAGGTCCTCGTCTTAGTCTCACGTCGAGGGCATATACTGACATGCCTGTAGCATTGACATCAGCTTTGAAGGTGCACATGTAGGTGCTGTTTTGGACTGTACAATTAGACATAACTGTATCTCCATGGGTAAGTAGGACCTTAGATAATCCCTCTGCACTAATGTCCAGGGATTCATCTTCTGGAAAAGTCAATGAAGCATTTTCTGCAACATTCATAGTCTTAGTCATTAGAAACATCGAGATACACACGAGCGCCTTATTAAGATATGCACTGAATTGCTTAATTGTCGGGCGATGATTTCTACCTTTCCAGAATTACATGCACGTATGAGTTCAATGTAGACTTTCAGGGAGGCTTCAGTGTACATCTTCTTGTGAGCTCCTCCATCAGGAAGGTATTTTACTGGACTCTCTACTGTTAGCTTTAGACGTTAGATTGTCAGACCGTTAGATTTCACTGTGCACAGATACCAAGATGTGAGATATGAGCACCCGAGAGCTACACAATTAGAGTGTACAGTTCACATTAAAAAACTAATTGTGTAGTATGTACATCACATACGAATTTGAATTATAGAAAAATCAATGACAGTAAAACCTTTATATGGAATGGTCTATGTTCCGACACAGCAGAAGCTTGAGAGTAAGCATTTTGCCCACTGCATGTCCTTTGTTAGTGGACAGCGAGTGGAACCAAAAACCAAGTTTTCAAAGCGCTTGCATTGTTACTTCACGAAGCCGATGCATGCATGGAGATACGCATCTAATGATCACTTCTAAAATCGCTAAGTAGCATACGTTTGTTATCAACAGATAAAGCAATAAATGTACCTTACAAATAGCGAATCGCTCTGTTTGCCTCACCAAAATAGTCATTCGCTGATAAATCAGTTCGTAAAACGAATGTAAATGACGACAGATATTTCGATATATACTGAGCACATATTCATGATTGTAGTGACCACAACATTCTGAACACGTTATCGTAAGATTTAATCTGTCTCTAAATATAGAAATAAAGACAGACTCTTATTCAGCTAAAACAACAACAGACAATTACCTTCAATACACCGATATTTGACAACAGAGAATGCAAGAGCAGCACTCCGCCGGGGAACAGGATAGCGACAGTTTGTCTTTCTGGAGCAGTTGCTGTAAAGGGGGAGAAGCTCGTTGTTGCTGAATCTGTGATAACCATGTTCTGTCACATTCGCCGGATTCACGGTTTCGCAGTTAGAAATACCTGTCAACGCACAGTCTGAGTTGTTTGTATAATATGCGTAAAAAATGGCGATCTTCTGGGTGGGGTTGCAGCGGAGGTCATGTCGAACACAGAACAGACGACCGGATCCATAGCATGCCTTACTGGTGTATGTTGTACCTACATGAACGACACGACGCATGAATGAACATTTGCTGTGGAATGAAATGCAGTTTGAATGCTATGTTTCGGATTATTATGCTCTTGTCCTTTTTGTCCGTAACAAATGCGCTTATGTCTGTCTATATATGCTCACATGCACCACAGATACAGCTCTATGTACAATACATTTCCAAGCTTGAGATTCCGAATGCTGTTTATTAGACTATTTAATGGCGGCGTGATAATCGAAACTGTCAGTAATAATCATCGATTCAGTATTTCGGGCAAATGGTACACAATAACTAGCTTCACAGAACTAAGACTCGCTAAGATACATATATGCGTATTAAAATATAACACTCGTTTAATTAAGTTAGATAAATTGATGATAAAAACTTTGCCTTGACTGTTGAACTCATTACAGGATTACACTTTGGACTAAAAAAATGCACGGCCTTGCACAATTGCTGCTATTCACGAGAACAGTGACGCTTATTTTGAAGATTTGTTTTGGGTGTTATCTTATCATATCCAAGTTTATTATACCCAAAGTCGACACGCTTCTATAATTATTTTGAATCTAATGTATTCTATATGTGATATGGATTTGTGTCAGTGGTAATCATGATAAAACTGTCGAAGTTGTTGTTCGAATTGCTAGAAAAATGCAGGAAGCATTGCATTTTCGAGGGAAAAGACCACCTTTGTTCACTTTAAAAGCACCGAGAACAAGACACTTATCATTTCAATGCACTCAGTGCAGCCTTGAGAGCAGTCAAAGTGCAGAAGTCAGGAAAAGACATCTATTCATTATGGAACTAGTTCGGCATACCACTAAAATGACCAACGGAGAGGTATATGAATGCTTCAGTGTGATACCTTGTGGCGTGACTTTGGAAACACCGTCCACAGAACGTCCATAAAAACTCCGTTCAGCTGTTTAGACATTTTCAGCAAAACTTTAACATTTTAGGCCGTCTTGATAGTGGCAGTCCACCATAAACAACCCCACGTCAAGACAGATTCACCTCCAACACCACAGGCAAATGAGGGCTATCTAACGAGAACAGTTCGACGACGTCGGCGCCATCCATGTAAGACACCCAGCCCAAGTAAAAAACATCGGACAGACTGCGATTGTGATGGAAGATGTTCTGTTCACCGATGAGGCACGTTTCCCTTTTTCACTGAGCTGACGGCAGGACCCGTGTCTACAGACGCACTGGTGACCGTTTCATCAAGATAAGTAAGTTCTCGACTGGGGATCGTTTTAGAGGTTAGGTTATTTCGATCTTATCTGACAACAGTTTCAACAAGGACGCCAATGCAGTGACGTTCCGCGACGAGATTGTACAAATAGCCACTTTTACTATTTTTACGCAACAGATCATATGTTGCTCCGCGGTTTCTATAACGGCAGTAACTTAATCATGTTAATGTTAATGTGTTATCCGTCCCCAGCAAGATCCCCTTGACAAGATTTGTCACCCACTGAACATGTCTGGGATGAAATAGAAAGACGTCATCCTAATCCTCCAACTTCAGGAACTCCACAAAAATCCATTCTCGGATATGTAATGATCTTCGCTAAGGACTTCCATGGACGTCTAGTGGCTTCTAATGAGACGGGATTCCAGGCCTGCATCAATGTACAGGATGGACACACCCGTTATGATTCTGTGAACTTGCTTGTGTTTTGGCTCATTTGTATATGCTCGGGTTGTATTTCCATCAACACATCATTTGCGGCTGTAAAAGTGTATGACTTATTCTGTTTCTTGTTTTGGGTCTCAATACCTTTGGCCTTTGGGTATAGATCTTAGGTAGCAGTTGACAGATATACATTGCATGTACTTGCACCAAGTGAAAAGTATTCGTTCCAAATGTCGCTCCCAGTATATCTACGCAAAACGCAAAATAACGTTACTGTTCCTGTATTTCCTAGAATAGTTGCTATACTTGCAGGTATATGCATAAAGGTACCTATGCATAAATGCATCAGCAACATCCCTGTCTGTCTTTGTCTATACACGGAAAGCTCTACTGTTTTCGTATGCTCACCATTCGTTCCATATGTCCATATACATGTATATCTTTACCTGTAATGAACTGGCTGAAGAATGCAGCAAAAATAGGTGACATATATCAAAACGACCACAGACTTTCCCATGACGTTGACTCTTGAACTCGTCGCATTATCACGGAACGTTCTTCCTGGTTAAACACCGCCTGCACATGAAGGACATGCAATACAGACAACTATGTACAGGTCAATGTGGGTACAATGGTGATTATCAACGATATCATGAATGCTGCCAACTTTATAATGCGAGAGACAGGCTGGTGTGAGAGGTAGCCCTCTTAATGAAAAATATATTCCACACGACTTGTTTTCTACTTGTTTGATGGGACATTAAAACGATATAAAAGCTATGAAATTGTTAGTACTACTAATCAATCTCTTTTTGGAAAAGTCTAGTGGTCAGAACTTTACGCTCGTTACACCTCGAGACCCGGCTTCTCGATTCCCCAGAGGTATATTATTATTATGCTAACATTTGCATAGCGGCGATATCAAGCTCAGCTGAGCTGGTCAAAGGCGCTTTGTTTTTCCCTCGATCACTGGATGTCAAACTCAACGGCACGTCGTATTATCAATCTCAACTCCTTGGTATCATACGCTGCCAACTCTTGCAGCCACTAGACGCACCGAGTAAGCATGGCTTTCCAATCACTACGAGTTACCTATTCACAGCTGAATTGGACTTGGACACCCCAGGTATATAATAGGTATAATGTGTAAAGCCAAACTTGGTATTCAGGGAAGATTGCCAGAAAATTATCTCTTTACTCACCAGTTTTTGTGTTATGTATCATCATAGAGGCTTGGAACACAGAGTTCCATCTCATCCTACCAAATATCCTTGGTTGTTGTGTGAGTTGAGTACATCTTGCGAACAGGTCACTTGTCTAAGAGGACACCACATGGTACGGTTCCCTATTCACAGCTTTGTGC